>NC_053167.1:25866894-26021894 GCF_016835505.1 Polypterus senegalus | reverse complement strand
TAAGTTACCCTCCCCTCGCTCTTACTTTTTTACCGTTCATCTAATGAATACACTGAGTATGGCTTTACCAAAACAATCATTGATTGCGAATAAAGTATCCATTATTCATAAAGCTTCAATTGGTGATCTGTCTATCTGCGTTAACCGCATATTTTTTCATATGTCTCAAACCAAGGGGATGCGAGGCTAAAATGAATCGAGATGCGCGGGTACATACTTAGTGCATCCCCTCTCGGGAATCGAGCCTCGCAGCTAGAGGCGAAGGCTCTACTATTGCGCCACGGCATGTGGTTTGCCTATTTGAGCGTAGCAGTGTAATTCGTTTTTTGTTCAGCACTCTTTGGAACTGTTGCTTTTTGTCTGCACACTGCGTCAGTTCACGTGAGCCACTGAATATGGTTTTATATGTCACTCGCTTCTAATAGTTTCGCTGCCTTCTTAATTATATAATACATGTTTTCTTCAGCACTTTTTGTAGCTCTTCCTGGATTTCTACGTAATGCGTGATTATGTGAGAGGCGTGATGATGTCACACGAAACTCCGCCCCCCATGGCTTTCGAGCTCAACTCCATTACAGTAAATGGAGAAAAATAGCTTCTAGTTATGACCATTATGCGTAGAATTTCGAAATGAAACCTGCCCAACTTTTGTAAGGAAGCTGTAAGGAATGAGCCTGCCAAATTTCAGCCTTCTACCTACGGAAGTTGGAGAATTAGTGATGAGTCAGTGAGTCAGTCAGTCAGTGAGGGCTTTGCCTTTTATGTATATATATATATATATATATATATATATATATATATATTGTCGAGGATGCCAGGGGCCACGACCCGGCCGGGACGCCTTGAAGGACCGGAAGTGGACCGGGATCACATGGGGGCCGCCTTCCTGGTTGCTTTGGGGCCATGGGTTAAAGGCATGGAAGCCCCACCTGCAGGGGCCCGTGGTCACCGCCAGGAGGCGCTCCAATGCCTTGGGGACCTGTTCCCTCAGCACTTCCGCCACACCAGGAAGTGCCGGGGGGAAGATTAGGAAGCACACCTGGAGAGCTGCCGGGCGATCAGCCGGCACTTCCGCCACGCTAGGGCGCGGCCAACGAGGGAATGCCGGGAGCCACCTGGAGCTCATCCGGGAGAGAATAAAAGGGGCCGTCTCCCTTCATTTGAAGCTAGAGTCGGGAGGAAGAAGGACGAGGCAAGAGAGGAGAGTGGAGGCGGCCCGAGAAGAAGGCATTTGTGGCCAGGACTGTGTGTGTTGGGGTTTGTGCACTTTATTGAACTGGGTCTGAGTGACCAAATAATTGTAAATAATTGTGTAAATAAACGTGTGGTGGTATTTAACAACATGTCCGCCTGTCTGTGTCCGGGTCGACTCCACAATATATATATATATATATATATATATATATATATATATATATATATATATATATATATATGGTCCCTGGCGGGCAGGAGCCCGGCTGGGACGCCCAGGAGGACCAGAGGAGGGCTTGTGCCTCCTCCAGACCGCGAGGGGGCGTCCGTCCTGGTTAAGTTGGTGGCCATGGGTTAAAGGCATGGAAGCCCAACCCTATAGGGGCCCGTGGCCACCGCCAGGCGGCGCCCAGGTGCCTGAGGAACCCTGGAGCCCAGCACTTCCGCCACACCAGGAAGTGCTGAGGGGAAGACGACAGGGGACACCCAAACGGCTTCCGGTGCGCAGCCGGCACTTCCGCCACACTGGGGTGTGGCTAAGACTGAGTGCCGGGAAGCAGCTGGAGCCCATCCGGGTTCCTATAAGAGGGGCCGCCTCCCTCCAGCCATTGTTGGGTGTCGGGTGGAAGTGGACAGAGCTGGAGAGAGGACTGGAGGCGGCCAGGAAAGAAAGGCACAGGACTGTGAGCTTGGACTTTGGGGAATCGGTGCAGAAGGCACTGGGGTTTGTGAGCACATATTTATTGTAAATATTGTAAATAAACGGTGTGTTGGGTGAAACTATGTTGTCCGTCTGCCTGTGTCCGGGTCAGCGTATCACAATATATATATATATATATATATATATATATATATATATATATATATATATATATATATATATATATATATATGAGAGAGAGAGAGAGAGACTACAAAAAAACTAAAATATAACAAAATCATAACACATCCACTATGCCAGGGTTGACAGGGTAAGAGTGCTCACCAAACATCCTCATTGGGAAATCAAATGTGCTGCCTTCTTGTCTCCATGTTTTGACATCTGAGTACTTTGTTGGAAATCACCAATTTATCTAGTCTTTAGCACTTTTCTCTGAAAGATGTGCTGTATACTCTATATGTTGTAACGGTACCACAGTACCATAGTATTTGCTTCCAATCACCTATGCAGGGTGATCAATAAAAAAAATATAAACACTTTCAAAAATGCAATACTTGTTAATTACATATCACATGAACATGTAGTCTAGACTATTTAGAAAGTAGCTGTCAAAGTTTTCCTTGATCTTGCAAAAGTTCAGTAAGTGTTCCAGGTGTCACACAACACATGTCAATCTTGTGCTGCATATCCCCATTATTGGTTAATATGGAGAATACATACACCTTTCAAATATCAAATTTTGAAAAAATAAAGGTACCTATGCAATTTGGTGTGTAGTAAATGTTTATATGATATTTACTTACTGAGTAATACACTTTTACTGTAACCAACTCTTTTTGATTCCTATGACTATTGATGTGGAGAAGCTTTTCCCAGCTTTTCCTATGGCTTTCTTTGGATATGATGCACATAATAAAGAATTGTAGAATTAGTAAACCTGCTATTTTCATTTGGCCAGGTACAGTACATCTGAGTAATTGTGGTCTTCAATGTACTAGCGCCTTGTCCTTGAGTGCCTCCTGATGTGCAACCAGTGCTATCATAATATTAGTATGTGAAGAGAGATACAATGTATATAGAGTGTATCTTACAATTATTTAAATTCAGAAAACAAAATAGGAGATGGATGATCACTGCTCTCTGCCCTCATCACCAGTTACTTTTATTTCCTACCCAGATGTGTAATTAGTCATACGCTTGTGTTCATTATCAAATGATTGCTTACCACAGGCTCTCTTTAAAGAGAATATAAAAAAAAACTTCAAATGTCCTGATTAACATACAAACGTGCCAAAATGATGGACTAAAACTCTAACAAATAGAAAAGTTTGTGCCTTGAGCTACTGACAGATAAGGCAAAAGGACTGACATGTACATAAGTTTACATTAGTAACGTCAATCCTTCAAATCAGGGGATTACACATCTGTCCTATTGAATGAGTGCCACAACAAGACACAGGCCATCAACAATAAAATGGTGGAGAGGGTTAGGAAGACATCATATTGAATTGCTTTGAACGAGGACTGATAAAATAGAATTTCCTCACCTTTTGTTTCAGCTGAAGCAATAAATACGGTGGGATTGAGGACCCTTCAAATCTGATAGGAAGTCTTTCTTATTAGGTAAAACTGGGGGAGAATGAGATCTAATAGGACAAATACTATGGGGGTAAAGTTGGAAAATAGTAGAAGGTGGCAGGGTTCAGATCTTAATGCATTAGAAGGTCCAGGTCGCTGGAGGCAGACAGCAAAGGGTGCAGCTGGATATCTTAACTTGAAAGCATCACATCGAAATATGTGAGATTCTGTCAAGATCACAGGCTGACATGGATTAGATCCCAAAGACTGCAAATGAATTCTTACGCATCATGTTCACTTTCAGTTCACTTCATCACTGCTTGTGTGTAAGCCTTGAAGTAACACATCTTAAAAAGAGCTGCTGATCCACCATCAAAGAAATGGTACTGAGGGAGCAACCTGCAGGTTCTATATCTAAATGGAGAAGAATTCACAGGCTTATAGAGAGCACCCATTTACATGAATGTAGATTGACTACTGTTACCAGGACTCAGTAATACTGCAAGTGCAACAGCACAACAGAAAGTGAACTGGGAGGAGTCCACTGTTAGTCCCCCAGAGGTTAATAGGCTGCAGGTGGAGTTCTGATGAGGATAATAGGGCAAATCATTTGAAGCTGCTATGAATTTCTGCCACTTGAAATGAAGGAGAGCTCAGGTGTCTGGGGTTAAGCACTCATTTTCTTAGACTGCTAGGCAACACTGAAAGACAGTATTCACTTGATGGAAGGGTGGGTCAAATAAAACATCCATGATTTCCACATTGGTCAGCCATGTTGTCAACTAAGTACAACATTTGAAGGCAAGTGGGTATGTTTTGTGAAGTTGGATTTGGGTGGGCAACATGTGAAACAAGAGCTATGAAGAGGAACAGATATTATCAACCAGAATTAAAGCCACAAAAAAGAGGACAAAAATTAAAAAATACTCAAAAGAAAATGCAGAGGCAAAATTTAAAAATCTAAACACAAAGGCTGTAAATACTAAACATTATTATTATATAAAAATTATTATGAAATAATTTAAAGTAGAACAGCAAAAGCCAAGAAGTGTTGTAATTTCTCTTGGTTGCACCAAGGTAAGCAGTGGTCATGGGTATAAGCCCAGGGCAATACCTGGCCTCAGGCTACCGCAGGAGCAATGGAGGATGCTATAGATTGTTATTCCTGAGGTTCTGCAGGAATCATTGATCCCACGTGTTTTCTCAAAGAGTGATTTAATTAGCTTCGACATTTCAGCATCTAAATGAGTCTGAACTCTGGAGGTGAGTCTGGAGCGAAGGACCACTTGCACAGTTTGAGAAAGCGAACAGAAAGAATAACAATCTCTTTTAGGCTTGACTGCAGATAAGAAAGGGAGGGAGCCATCCCACCTGAAAACATGGTATTCTGTTATGTGATGCTTCATTAATTAATTAGCTTCTCTACCTTTTTATTATCTTGTTGAAGCCTATTAGGGTTTTGTTACATGGAGAATATACTTAGACTATTTTTTTTTTTTTAAGTGTATGGGTGTTGCCCAGTTTCATGAATTGTTCATTAGCTTTTCATCGCAACCCTTTGTGACATGTGACATCCTTACAAGATGGTGTAACAGGTGATCATTTCCATTTGATATCTATCTGAGATTCTGGATATCAAACCTAAAATCTACCTTATTTAGTGAATTCTTGTTAGCTTAGCTTTTGATGCTTCAGCGTGTTTTTGAATATGACTTCTGTCTTTTTTATGGGCTGTGGCAGTTTTCTTATTGATATTTTTGGGTTAAAGCTTGGCTTCATTCTTTGACTCAGTCCCATCTTTATATCCCTAAAAATGTTTTGCTGCTATTACCCTCTTAGCAGTACATAGTCAGTGACAGGTGAATATTAGACTTTGCTCTATTTTGGTCCTATGAGATCCTCTTTGCATTTTAGGTACAAGACCCCATGCAAATCCTCATTCAACAGTACACAAAAGTTCCTCTTCAACATCAGTCAGTCAGTTCCAATATGGTGTCAACAGGATTTCTGAGGTTGCTTTTCAGTTGTGCTAGTTGCTAACCAATGATGATACACTGTGCTAATCTTACAAAGGAATCTTGAAATATTTCCCATAATAAGGAATAAGAAACATATGCTGACTTCCTCTACAGAATCCACAGATGTTGGATTGTATGATGGGAGCCTATCCCAGCTAGGAAATGGCACAAGGCAGGAAAGAACCTTGGACAGACCACCGGTTCATTGAAGGGCAAACACACCCACACACACTAGTACCAATTTATCAAAGGCCCTGTTTGAATTACTGTACATAGCAACATGTGACTATTTGAGGCAATATGGAAAGCCCCTAAAGCCCCTATTCCTAAAGTTGAAGCCCCTGAATGATTAGGTTATGACTGAGGTAGACCTACTCAAGCCTGAGATAGGTTGGAGAGGCAACAAAAAGAAAAACTGTCCACCATTGAAAAGAGGCAGAATGACAGCTTGGCTGCTTCTAAACTACTTTAATGCTAATATTATTTTGTTGAAGATCCCCAAAAAAAAAAGAATGAAAGTGTCTTTATCTGATCATACAATGATATGAATATTTGTGAATATTTTGTAAATAGCAGCCATACCCAAGTCCTTGACAGGTAAAGAAGGTTCTTGATGTACAGCTTGGAATCTGCTCATTCTTTTTAAATGTACTCTGATGGAGATACAGTACAGGCTTGAATGCTTGCCTTCACTTCAAAAACAGCAACAAATACCAAAGTGCCAAAAGAATATGACAGAATAAGGGATTAGGAATTCCAAATGCTGCTTTTTGCCTTTCACTTGAAACGCCAAAAAGGATAGACCCAAAAGAAGAAATGCATGGCCTCAAAATGCAACAATATGAATTTTAATAAAATGACACACAAAAAAGCCACTTAATTCTAACTTCACACCCTGCGTCACAAATACAAGCTGACAGTGGTAACGTGTTACAGTTCAGGTCTGATGAATTATTTAGAAATGCCTAGAATAAAAGGCCAATGACTAGTCACCACTGCCTTAATAGAGTGGGGAAGAGACAGCAGTTCAGAGAGAAAGGACTCCTAATACAGTATATTCCCCATGAGATATCTGCTTTATGCACAGAGAACTTTGGACACGGTTAAGTCAAAGAACTCTGTCCTAAACATTGTTCCTAGAGGGCCACAGTGGCTTCAGGATTTTGTTTCTGCCTAAATGATAAACAGAATGGCAGCTATTAGACTCCATCATAGGCTTAATGTACAGCTGTCTTTCAGAGTAGCTGACCATGTAGCCCTGAGGACTGAACACATGTCTCATTATCTCCCTGGAAAGTTCACTGACATCACCAAAAGTGTTCCACCACTGACCACAAGGTCAGTGATTAGCAATTTGCAAAGGATTTTTTGGAGATTGCTCCAAAAGCCTATAATCTCACACACCCTAGAATTGGGCATGATCATCTTCCCTGGATCCTATGCCCTTGCAAAAGTAATCAACTTTCCATTTGCAGCTCAACCAATGACAAGCCCATGTAACTTCCAATCATCCACTCAGTCTTCTGTTCATTCACTTAGGAACCCACCATTTGTGACGATGCGGGTTCTGGCTCCACGCTCCCTTCACTGTTTGGGAGAACTTGAACCCAACACCGTCGATAATGTTACCGAGTGAGCTAGTCAGTGAAGGCCACAAGTAAGCAAGGGGATGGTGCAAAAGTGCTTTTTTTTAAATTGTCATCAAACAGTCAAACAAAAACAGGTGTTCAAATAAAGTGCAGTGCTTTCATAATTGTTCAAATAAATAATCCATAAAAAAGAAACGTGGAGATAAAATCAATAAATAGAACAATCCTTTTAAAACGAGGTTAAAACGTTCGTACAGGAAGCAGTCATTAAAAATCCAACAACTACTATGCCCTGGGTGTCGGCCTAACACCCAGGCTGTCTTCTCAGCTGCCTACGAACGCACGCTTGCTCGCCCGCTTCCTGCTGCACCGACCTGCTCGCTCTCTCGCTCCCTGTAACCTCCGTCCTTCTTTTCATTTCCGATATCTATCCCAACCAACTCGCACTTCTTTTTATTTAGCGAGGGGTCATAGCAGCTGTAGCATATTAGCCACGGGAACAATCACGGATGTGGGCAGTTCCTCACCTGTGCAGTTGGTGAGAAACGTCCACACCGCAGATCGCCCCGTGGCTTGCTATGGCCCAATGCTCCCTCGCTAACCACCGCGAGAGCGGTGATTATTTATTTAAAAACTGGCCTTTGCTAAACAAGCTGTGGACCCGCTATACCACACTATTCCGCCATACATACCTGACAGGCATGTGGTCCGTCACCTTAAACGCAAGTGATGTGTAAATCTACCTAATCTGACAAGGTAATTTTGGAAAAATGAAATGAAAATGTAGAAATCCTGGACACAACAGACAGCAATGCTTATTGATGTTTCACTGTTCAGGCCTTCAATCACTTAACTAAAAAGTGGGTTGGAAAATATTGTGCTCTGTTAATATTATACAAGAGAAAAGAGCAACATTATCAAACAGTCTTTGAGAATATCTCACTCTGTGGGCAGACCTGAAAAGTGATGGAAAGAAACTGAGAAATTGGAAATGGTTAACTGTGAAAAGAAATAGAAATATAGTGTGGGTAACTGAGGTTATTGTGACTTCATTCAAGCTAAAGGCCTGAACTTGAACCTCCTGTAATGCCTCTGCATGATATCATCAGCTGGGGAGCAGAAATATGACTACATGATTCCGGCTAAAGAAACAATATGGTTGACTGGAATTTTCTGTCAGTGTTCCATTGATAGACTAAAAATAAAAATGTTACAGCTACACTTAATTCAACGAACCAAACAAATAAAATAAAAGAGTAAATATGGCTATTTGCAAATGTTTGAGCACCCTAATAAGTCAGAATTTAGTAACACTCAATTTGGCAAAAAGCACAGCTTGTAACTATTTTTGTAGCCAGCTGGGAGTCTTTGAATTCTTGTTTTGAAATTCTTCTCCATTCCTCTTTGCAGCTGTGAGATACTCTTGGGCTGTCTAGTGTGCAGAATGTTTATAAGACCTATCCACAGATTTTCAGTGATGTTCAACTCTAGGGACAGTGAAGGCCTTAACTTTATGTTTCTTGATGTACTTGACACTAGAGTTCAGCGTGTGCTTTGGACTGTTGTCTTGTTGTAGATGCCATCCTTTTTTCAGCTTCAGCTTCATGACTGACTATCTAACATTCTTCTCGATGAATTATTGATAATTAGTGTCATCCATTCTTCCATGGACTCGCACAATGTTTCCTGTATGACTGGCTGCCACATAACTCCAAAGCATAATAGATCCACCCCATACTTAACAGTTGACAAGGTGTTCTTTTTATATGTGCTTCATATTATTCCAAATAATCCTTTTGTGGTTGTGGCCAAACAGTTTGAAATTAACTTCATCTGTCCCCAACACTTGGTTGCAAAATGCCATTGTCTCCGTCAGAAGATATTTTGAATAACTAATATGCTGTCTTTGGTGATAAAACTGCAGGTAAGGTTTCCATCAGGTGGCTCTTTCATGTAAAAGAGGCTGCACAGCAGAGCAGTGCACCACAACTCTTTACTCCTTTAAACCAGTCTGCAGGTCCCTTGCAGTCATGTTGAGCTTTTTTTCTTTGCTTTCCTGCACAGTATACGAGTCATTCCATCTCTCAGTTTTCTTGGTCTTCCAGATCTTGTCTTTACCTCCATGGTTTCCCCTAACTGACATTTTTTCATGACATTACAGACTCTGGAAATTGCTAGCTTCCAATGAGGTAAGCCAAACTAATGACCTAATGAGTTCCAAGACCTTACAACTGAAACATTTGTAAACACCACATTTACTCTTGTATATTTTTTACATTTTTACAATCATAAAATAAATCCATCCATCCATTTTCTAACCCGCTGAATCCGAATACAGGGTCACGGGGGTCTGCTGGAGCCAATCCCAGCCAACACAGGGCAAAAGGCAGGAACCAATCCTGGGCAGGGTGCCAACCCACCGCAGGACACACACAAACACACCCACACACCAAGCACACACTAGGGCCAATTTACAATCACCAATCCACCTAACCTGCACGTCTTTGGATTGTGGGAGGAAACCGGAGCGCCCGGAGGAAACCCACGCAGATCATAAAATAAATATTAAATATAAATGAACCTTTTCATCAAAATGCAATTATTTCATTTGGTTTGCTGTTGAAGTTGTATTCACTATTTTTTGCTTCAAATGTCAACAAGGTATGGTTTTTGGCCAAGGGTTTCCAAATTTTTACATGGAACTGTACACGAGCATCTTTCTTTGTCCCTGACTAAAGTTGGCTATTTCTTTCATTCACCTTTGTTAAATGTTCATATGACTTGTGCAGAAGGTTTTCCCCCTCCTGGACTTCTGATCAATGGATAAACAAGTGACTCGGTCTACTTTGCCACCCCATCTCTTTTTCTTCAACAGTGTGTGATGTCCCAGTGTTACTCAATGTGACAAGTCTACTAGTCTGCTCCTTAATCTGTTACAATTTATAATGCAATAACATTGAAAATCAAACAAGTAAACATATTTCAAATGTGAAAAGGGAGTAGGAACCAAAATTATTGCCACTGCCTCACAGCTCCAAAAGACTGGCATTGATTTCTGACCAGGCCACAGTCGGTGTGGAGTTTGCTTATCTTCTTCATGTGCATTTTGTTTAACTTGTTGTCTAAGAAACATGCAGATTCAGGTAGTTGGTGGTTCAATGTCTTCCTGATGCAGTGGTGTGTTTAAATGTGGCCGGTGACAGACAGTAAAACCATACACAGTTGATTCTTTAAACCTGATATCGCAAGAAGAGTTTTTGACTTTCCGCAACCCCATGTTAGAATAGATGGGTCTGAATGAAGAAGCGAATGACAACATAATAAAGGTGTGTATACATTTAAAAGGTGGAAAATAGAGGAAGAGAGAGAGAAAAAATCTGTAATAGCATGCATTTCAGACCTGAATGATGCCATTTCAAATGTAAATTTAGATGATTGGAAAAACTGAAAAACAACTTTAGTGGCTTTTTGTTTAGGCACATTGCCCACAGTGGATCCAAATTAAGTGATAAAAAGAGAACTTTTAAAACATGGAAATGTTGCATAATGAGAGTGCTGTGCTAAAAATGTTTTAAAAGATCTAGGACACTGAGAACAGGCAGGCTGTAAAGGTTTAATACCAATGCCATGCAGCATTCAGCAAATGTCCTATTTGTCTTGTAATTTCAGCAGCATACAGCAAAACAGAGCTGTGGGAGTCTATTAAGACCTGATCACTAGCAGATACTGTATGGGCACAAAGGAACAGTGATTTGTAAGAAATCTAAGTGCAATTAAATTCACTGTGAACGTTCTGCTATGTGAACGTCTCATTGTCATACTGGGTTAGTGGTGATGGTGTTCATTTCTTTTTTTGGTTTTGTTTTGTGACAGCTCCCTCAGGATGAACTTGAGAATGAGAAAATCTGCTGTGAGAGGAGTGCAAGATTTGGGAAACAAATCAATTTTTAGCAGCTCATGCTACAATAGAGCGCTTCAGCCTGCTTCTGCTTGTTCTTTTATCTTCTGTCTATTTTTAAACGCTCAGATCACAAAGACGTAGACAACAGTGGGATTTTACCTGAATACAGTTAATGAAGAAAGAAAGAAAGAAAGAAAGAAAGAAAGAAAGAAAGAAAGAAAGAAAGAAAGAGTAAAATTATGAATTAGTCAGTTAAAAAAATGTAATACGCTAAGGAAATTGCAACACATAACCAATGAGTGCAATGCTGTTTTCCTCTCTTCCCTACCCTAAAGCTCCAATAATATTATTTGTCTTCATTTTGTAGTAAAAAAAAATTTTCTTAAATGGAGGATACCAGCCTTGGCTTATGGTGCATTCTTCCTCCTTCTCATGTTAATACAAACATATTAGGTATTACATTAAGAAATGAGGAGAGTAACTACAGCAGCGCCACCAAAAATAAACTGAAAAAACCTGAGTACCACAGATTGTCTTCATCTGTTTTTGGAGTCGACAAAACAGAGATTAAAGGGAAAGGAACAGCACAAACTATTTGTGAATCTATAGTGCAGTGGGGGCATGTGATGATCTAAAGAGATGCAGCTTAATGGTTGCAGAACCAATCATGACAGCACTGGGTCAAACAACAATGGATGGGTCAAAAGTCCACCACAAGAGCCCACATATACACTGGAGTCAATTTAGAGTCTCCAATGACCTCAACATGTCTTTGGGGAAGTGGGGAGACAACCTGCACACTAACGACACTAACCACTATACTACCCTCTTAATGGATATGACATTCCCAATTATAATCATTGTCGGCATACTTAAAACTCAATAGGTTCTGCAAAAGAGAAAGCAATGGTGAGGGGTTCTACATTACAAATGGCCGAGGGCAAGGTTTCCAAAGTCATCCAGATGAATTTCCAATTCATAGTCTTAAAAATAAAAGTGCCAGAGTGATTTGTCAGAGTGATGCAATAAAGGAATTACTTTTAGTTCCCAAAAGAACCATCCACATGAAGGATCCAAAAAAAAACCTTTGAGTTAGATCCACATCAGGATCCTTAGATAACCATGGATAGATCCATCCATCCATTATCCAACCCGCTATATTCTAACACAGGGTCACGAGGGTCTGCTGGACTCAATCCCAGCCAATACCGGGTGCAAGCCAGGAACAAACCCTGGGCAGGGCGCCAGCCACCATGGATAGATGTGAATTCACAAATCTGCTACCAATGGGTTCTTGATTTTAAAAGGACTCTTGCTAAGGTAGCCTACTAGACATTAAACAATTCAGCTTTTCCCATTTATCAGGATCCTTTCAAAGCCCAAAGAACCAGTTTCATATGCAAAGAAACCTTCCCAGTACAAAGTGGTTCTTTGCTAAGCTACTGTATGATTCTACAAGAAATCAGACAAGCCAGCCAAGTGCCTTTAAATTAGCATTGTTTTTAAGGGGGTACTTTGCCATCTACATCACAGAAATCTTTCTTCAAGCCTAATTATGATTATCACAAACAGTGTTTGTCAAATTTGGGCCCTGCTGTGGTTTTGTTCAGAACATTTGAGGAGGAAGGTTCTGTTCGTCTCATGGTGATGATTTTGCCAAAAGCACTGTATCAAATTCAAAACTGCTGTCATTACACAGGGCACAGTGCACCTCATTAAGTGTAATTAGTTATTCCAGCAGCATATTGGACATGCAGGACTGTCTGTGATAGAATACCTTGACAGGTTTCTTGCGTGCCTCTTCATTGTTCTCTGCCTCCTCATGCTCCTTGCTTCCCTGGGGCAAGTTAGAGTAGTTGGCCAGGCTGCTGAGGAGAGAAGATACCATTGGACTGGTGTCCATTTCCTCCTACAAAAAAGAAATGAGACAAATTACAAAATGACTCTTCCAAAAAGTGTTTCACACTCCATTGGCTCTCTGCCCTTAATGACATTTCATTTTGCCCCATAGGAGGAGAAATTGGATTGTTCAATCTAAAAACAAAAGCAATACTGAACAGTGCAAAAAGAAAAGGTAAGACTATAAATACAGTTACAAAATGTAATGGTTCTCAAATCCCAGGTAGTAGGCTAATGCCACTTTTAAGATCTGTTTCTTTACTCCTGTGAAAAGGCAGCAGAATGTAATATTTTGAAGATCTTATCTGCTGCTGTGTAGTGTTCCATCCGATTTGCATTTCAAAGACCCAGTGGTTTTCTCACATGCTTCTGTTGAAGGATGCATATCAAAAATGGCCTTATGCTTCATAAAACGAAGACTGAATAATAAACATAGTTTCTATAAAAAGTATTCAACCTTTTAAACTTTCACATTTTATTTACAGTGTATACTTCAATCAGTTAAAACACCTTGATGTTCACTGAACTAATTCTGAGACTTCTCAAACCAGCTGGCT
This sequence comes from Polypterus senegalus, assembly GCF_016835505.1. Classification (NCBI taxonomy): domain Eukaryota; kingdom Metazoa; phylum Chordata; class Cladistia; order Polypteriformes; family Polypteridae; genus Polypterus; species Polypterus senegalus. Next base: position 26,008,497 of record NC_053167.1, on the reverse strand, counting down.
AAACCAGTGATGATTTATGCGTGCCACGTTAAAGCGGAATGACTATATATGTGAACAATTTTTTTGTGCTTTGGATTTGTAATTAAATGAAATAAATGAATTATTGTGGAAAGGTGGATATACCTGTAGTGGGTGTTTCAATTATTTTAATTGAATTTGTGCATTTGAATAGTGCAACTTGTAATTTTATCTCATGTTGGTAAGAGGTCTGTAAATGGAGGTGTTAATTAGATCACCAGTCAAGCACGACCATGTGTTACAGTATATAATGGTGAATGGGTTGATGCACGAAAAGGGTATTGTGTTTTGTTTTTTTTTTTGATCTTTGCGAGCAAAAGATCGATCGCTGGTCGGAAAGGTATGTCGGTATGAAGGAAGGAAAGGGATGCTGACCAACTAAGAAAGATCAGATACTGTGCTGAAGTTCCATGAGGTGGCTGGACTCTCATTGGCTGAGCAGTTGAGCTGGCACGATGAGAGGAGGCTTAAAGTTTGGCAGTGTAGCAGACTGTTGTCAGGGAAGAAGCCAGGAGCAGCGGCATCCAGAGCAGGGCAAGAAGATGTACTGTGAACCAAAGAAGTCATTAGCGGTGAAAATTGGATTTGTGTTATGGATCAATGTTGTGATGTGGGATTTTGCATATAACTTGATAAATGTTTTGTATGTCTTTATTCATAATTTAGGCAAAGCAATGTAATTTAGTGTTACTTTAGTGAGAATTATTCGTGTTTGCCCCCCCCCCTTTTACAACTGTCTCTTTGTAATTTTATGACAGGATTTGGGGGGATTTGTCTTAAACCAGTTTGGTGAGTGTTTCTCTGCTAAAGTGTATCTCCCACCCCCCACACAAAGCCAGGATGTTTAACATATGGTTTGGGGTATCAGGTGTTAAGATGTTCTACTGTATTTCACCCATTGGTCTGAGATATGGCTGTTTGGAATTGGATTGTCTCAGAGGCCTTTAAGTACCATGATGTCCTATTGGTTCTAGGAATTGGAGAGAACATTATAAATGTACATGCTTAACCTCACATTCTCTCTCTAACCAACATATGATGAAGGAGCATCTCTCTTGCTAACCTGTGATGATGAAGACAACACAATGAAGAGCACAGCTCAGCAGCCATATTGAACAGACATGTGGCTGAAAGCTGAGCAACAACGATGCCTTAACTAGAGACATTTTAAGTAACTACGAGTCTGTGTGCCACCTGAATTACACATCACCATTTTATCAGGTTGTATGGTTGCCAACATTCAAATGTACTTTGCATTTTGTTATTATTTATGAATATTATCATTATTACATTATTTTATGTGTAACTTAACTCCTGCTTGTCTATTTACTACATCTAATTGCCTGAGGTTATAGATATAGAAGGGAAGGTGGGGATAAGTTATATACAGTGGTAAGTCTGTGAGATTAGGCATTCTAAGGCTACATATTAATAATACAATAGGGGAAAGTAGAGCAATATATATATATTACTCTACCAAGATAAAACAAGCAAGGATGTGACACTGAAGTCTCTTTCATGGCACGGATTTCAATTAATTATTCATTAAATATTCATTAAACTATTTGACTGCACTATTTTGCACTTATTTGCTGTTTTAAATAAACTGCCATTATGCAGATTTCAAAGTCTTGCCAGTCTGTTCACTTGCTCTTGTCCATCATCGGTTCAGGACTATCGATGTCCTGGAATTGTGAGTGATGCCCATGGCTGCGTGTCCGGGACCTTAGAAACACCCATTTTATAAAAATGCTTGCTTTTGAAAAGGTGATGTCGTAAAAATTGTTGCATGGTAATGACATAAGCTTTTAGAGCCAGGAGCAAATGAGGTAAAATGAAATGGGTGAAAAAGAACAATCAGCTTAACCGATATATAGTAGTGGTCATCTAAAGCCTATCAGGGTAGCATCAGGTATAAGGTAGGAAAAAGTCTCTGATTTTAGTTCATTCCATGATAGCAAACAAAATGTGCAAAGATAAATATCTTTTGTATCTGATTTGTCAGTGATACCCGAAGCATGTCAGGCTGTTTTGAGCAGTACTTTCAACTTTCTTTTATGCGATGTATTAGTCAGTCTAAGACTTTTAATTTCTTTTGTGCATGGCTCAAGATAAATGTAAAGTTGATTGAAATAAATCAAAGCTGTCAGTATGAAATAAATCCCCATTGTGTTCAGCAGCCTTTAGCTGTAATTAAAGCAGTTAGAGGTTATCAAAATTAGCTCTGGGCTTACCTCATATTGCTGCATATTAAACAGCAGTTGCTTACTCATAAATAGCCTGTAACATCACATCTGAACACACACAGCTATACAAACCATATTGAAATGTATGTTTGAAATCAACAAATAATATTTTTCTATGTGCATTTTTTGCTTCTTATTTTAGGTGAATCTATCAAAGCATTCACTTTGTCTGTCTTGGATGGTCAGAATGGCCCCAGAAATTGTGGAATTTCATTATTGTGGCAGCTTTTGCTGCTAATTGAACTTCTCTTTTATTAAGATGGCTCGCTGCAGCCCTCAGTCTGAAATCTCTAAACCTATTACAATAGGAATTTGATTTATTTTCTAAATAAAGCATTTGTGGTTTTTTGTTCATTCTAATTCAGTAGTTTAAGAGTTTTAGGTTTGCTTCTTTTCTTAACTACCAATTAAATGAAAATCAGATCAGGAAAAAATTCCATGTAGACAAAAGTTACAAAGGGATTCTGGCACCTATTTATCTATTTATAAAGTTATATTCATAAATAAAATACTTAAAAATACAAGAGAAGAATTGACAGGTGGTCCATAAAAAAATTCTTTGTTGATTTTTCTGATTTCTGATGCAGCTGTTATGATTAGAGAGTTTTATATATATTTTTTTTATCTTTATAAAATTTCCCGTTACTTATTTTTTCAGTGGCTTTTGAAGTAGTAATGATCCCTATGCATCTTTGTTTTCCTATTGTAATTTTGTTTTAAAATTGTTAATCAAATGATTTGCTTGTATCGTCATTCATAACAGGACAGCATTTTGTTTTGGGGGCAGAGCTCAGAAGTTACATCATGTGACATCTTTGGCACAACCACATATGCTACAAAAAACTCACTGTCTCAGGTTTGTGCACTTTCTCTGGAAGTCTTATGCTAAGGTTGGTTTTCTGGCAAAACAAACGAGTGATTGTGTTACTTACGAACTTACTGGTTTTGAAGAAAAATAGAGTTGATTTATTGGTTTTGACTTGGCTTGTAAGTGATTGGCACATCTTCTAACCCATTGCCCTCTTCTCTTGTAGCGTGCCATTTTTCCACCTCTTTGCAGTACAGCAACAGAACCACAACAGGAATGTGGACCTGGTTAATGAATCTCATGATTTCTTTATAATTAAGAGACTGGTTGCAGCACAAGCCTGATGTCATGGCATTCAGGACTGAGTGATACACTGTAGGTTCAGAGAATAGCAAACAGCACATATCCCCATAATCCCTTTGAGTGCATATGTGTGTCCAAAATGGAGGAGTACCCTCTTTGCTAAATACCTAGAGTTATTTTCACACATCTGCAAGCAGTGAGAATGAGAGTCAATGAAAACCAAGCTAGTGCTATACAGAATTTGCTGTGTGTGATTTTTATTGTATACAAGCAAAATATCCGTGCTTCGCAGCGGAGAAGTAGTGTGTTAAAGAAGTTATGAAAAAGAAAAGGAAACATTTTAAAAATAACGTAACATGATTGTCAATGTAATTGTTTTCTGACTGTTATGAGTGTTGCTGTCATCAAGGATTTGATTTTCATTATTTCTTTCAATCGGGTTCGTATTTGGAGGATGTGTTGTGTTCAAGTTATATTCCGTGTTTGTCAACCGTTGTAAAGATAATAGGTTTCATTCATCGAAGTGTTCACTACCCAAATCGGTACTCGTGAATCTGAGATGTTTAACAGGCATTCCCGGTATTAAGTTGTGGATTTGCCTGCGAATATTTAGCGGCAGCGTGTCTATGAACTTGATTTAAACTTAAGCTTTACACCTTGCTTTCCTATTGATATGTCTACAAAGGCTTGTTCAGAATCAGAGGGTTGTTCCTTTCTTACTGCATCAATAAACAGCTCGTCTTCATCTTTATCTGAGACATCACACACTGCATGCATGGGTTTACCTTTCCCAGTCCTGCAAACTTAAGCGAAGTGGTTCAATTTACCACATTTTTTTACACTGTCTTCCTTTAGCTGGACATTGACTTTTTCCACAGTGTGCTTTGTTTCCGCAGTACCTGCACTTATGAATATGCTTGTATGCGTCACACGCTTCATATTCTTTTGCTGCCTTCTCAATTGTGTGATGCGTTTTTTGTTCAGGGCTCTTTGGAGGTTTTGTTTTATGTGTGCGTACTGCATTCACAGTCAGTTCACGTGAGCCACTCGGAGTACATGCATCAAAGGTTCTCAGCTGTGGTTGTGCTATCTTGTGCGATCTTGCGATGTCCACGGCTTTATTTAATGTTAGTTCAGACAAGGCACTTAAAAGTTTCTCTTGCACTTTTGCTGAGTTTGTGCCAAACACTATTCTACCCCTGACCATCTCATCTTCGTTTGCATAAGCACAGTCCTTCACCAGCAATTTTAACTCCGTTACAAAGTGATCAAAAGTCTCATTTATAACCTGCATCTTCTCATTAAACTTGTATCTCTCGAATATCGTATTCGTCGTAGGCATGACAAACGCCAGCGGCAGTGTGTCTATGAACTTAATTTAAACTGAAGATTTACACTGTGCTTTGTTTCCGCAGTAGCTGCACTTATGAATATGCTTGTATGCGTCATTCGCTTCATATTCTTTTGCTGCCTTCCCAATTGTGTATTGCTGATGGACTGCCATATATGGGCAGGCACTCAATTACGTGGGAGGCATGACGATGAGGGTCACAACTCTGCCTCACACGGCGACCAAGCTGCAGGCTATGGCCTTATATATGTACGTAAGTAGGTTCCAGTTATGACCGTTACACGTAGATTTTTGAAATGAAACCTGCCTAACTTTTGTAAGTAAGCTGTAAGGAATGAATTTCAGCCTTCTACCTACACGGGAAGTTGGAGAATTAGCAATGAGTCAGTGAGTCAGTCAGTCAGTGAGGGCTTTGCCTTTTATTAGTATTGATGTTCATAGTGAATTTGGTATTTTTATCCATCCATCCATTACCCAACCCACTATATCCTGGATACAGGGTCACGATCTGCTGGAGCCAATCCCAGCCAACACAGGGCGCAAAGCCCTTCGTCTCCAAACGTCCAACTTGAGCTGACCCTCTAATGTATTCATTTCCTAATCCTATCCATCCTCGTCACACCCAGTGCAAGTCTTAGCATCTTTAACTCTGCCACCTCCAGCTCTGTCTCCTCCTTTCTGGTCAGTGCCACCGTTTCCAACCCATATAACATAGCTGGTCTCACTACCGTCCCGTAGACCTTCCCTTTCACTATTGCTAATACCCGCCTGTCACAAATTACTCCTGACACTCTTCTCCAACCATTCCACCCTGCCTGCATTCTCTTCTTCACCTCTCTTCCACAATCCCCACTACTCTGTACTGTTGATCCCAAGTATTTAAACTCATCCACCTTCACCAACTCTACTCCCTGCATCTTCACCATTCCTACTGACCTTCATTCCTCTCCTCTCTAGAGCATATCTCCACCTCTCCAGGGTCTCCTCAACCTGCTCCCTACTACTGCTATAGATCACAATGTCATCAGCAAACATCATAGTCCATGGGGACTCCTGTCTAATCTGTCAGCCTGTCCATCTCCATTGCAAATAAGAAAGGGCTCAGAGCTGATCCCTGAAGTAATCCCACCTTCATGTTGAATGCATCTGTCGCTCCTACCACAGACCTCACCACTGTCACACTTCCCTCGTACATATCCTGTACAACTCTTACGTACTTATCTGCCACTCCCAACTTCCTCATACAATACCACAGCTCCTCTCGAGGCACCCTGTCATATGGTTTCTCCAGGTCCACAAAGACGCAATGCAACTACTTCTGGCCTTCTCTTAACTTCTCCATCAACATCCTCAGAGCAAACATTGCATCTGTGGTGCTCTTTCTTAGCATGAAACCATACTGCTGCTCATTAATCATCACCTCACTTCTTAACCTCGCTTCCACTACTCTTTCCCATAACTTCATGCTGTGGCTCATCAATTTTATTCCCCTGTAGTTACTGCAGTCCTGTATATCCCCCTTATTCTTAAATATCGGCACCAGTACACTTCTTCTCCACTCCTGAGGCATCCTCTTGCTTTCCAAAATTCCATTAAACAATCTGGTTAAAAACCCCACTGCCATCTTTCCTAAACACCTCCATGCTTCCACAGGTATGTCATCTGGACCAACGGCCTTTTCATTTTTCATCCTCTTCATAGCTGTCCTTACTTCCTCCTTGCTAATCCTTGCACTTCCTGATTCACTATCTCCGTATCATCCAACCTCTTCTATCTCTTGTTCTCTTTATTCATCAGCCTCTCAAAAAACTCTTCCCATCTACTCAACACACTCTCCTCACTTGTGAGTATGTTTCCATCTTTATCCTTTATCACCCTAACCTGCTGCACATCTTTCCCAGCTTGGTTTCTTCGTCTAGCTATTTGGTACAGATCCTTTTCTCCCTCCTTAGTATCCAACGTCTCATACAACTCATCATACGCCTTTTCTTTAGCCTTCGCCACCTCTCTCTTCACCTTGCGCCTTATCTCCTTGTACTCTTATATACTTTCTGCATTTCTCTGACTATCCCACTTCGTCTTTGTCATCCTCTTCCTCTGTATACTCTCCTGTATTTCCTCATTACACTACCAGGTTTCCTTTTCCTCCTTCCTCTTTCCAGATGTAACGCCAAGCACCCGTCTTGCTGTCATGATTTCTTGCTGGTAACTCTTCACTCCCATCCAGTGCCTGTCTCACCTCCTCCCTAAACTCAACCTTGCAGTCTACCTTTTACAACTTCCACCATTTGATCCTTGGCTCTGCCCTCACTCTCTTCCTCATCTTGATCACCAATGTCATCCTACAGACCACCATCCTATGCTTCTTAACTACATTATTCCCTGCCACCACTTTGCAGTCTTCAATCTCCTTCAGATCAACTCTTCTGCATAGGATGTAATCTACATGTTTGCATCTTCCTCCACTCTTGTACATAACCCTATGATCCTCCCTCTTCTTAAAATACGTATTCACCACAGCCATGTCCATCCCTTTGGCAAAATCCACTATCCTCTGACCTTCTTCATTCCTCTCCTTGACACCATACCTACCCATCACCCCTTTGTCTCCACTGTTTACTTCACCAACATGCCCATTGAAATATGCTCCAATCACCACTTTCTGTCCCTTGGGTACACTGTTCATCACTTCATCCAACTCACTCCAAAAATCTTCTTTCTCACCCATTGCACACCCAACTTGTGGTGCATATGCACTAACAACATTCATCATCAAGCGTCCAATTTCCAACTTCATAATCATTACTCTGCCTGATGCTCTTTTCACCTCCAAAACACTCTTGACATACTATTCTTTCAGAATAATTCCTACCCCATTTTTCCTCCTATCCACACCATGATAGAACTATTTGAATCCACCTCCAATCCACCTGGCCTTACTCCCTTTCCATTTAATCTCTTGCACTCACAATATATCAACCTTCATTCTCTCCATCATATCAGCTAACTCTCTCCCCTTACCAGTCATATTACCAACATTCAAGTTCCTACCCTCAGTTCCACTCTCTTTTCCTTCCTCCTCTCCTCCTGCCTCCGGACACATCTCCCCCCTCTTCTTCTCCTTCTTCTTAGGCCAACAGTAGCCCAATTTCCGCCAGCACCCTGCTGACTAACAGTACTGGTGGCGGTCGTTGTTAACCCGGGGCTTGACTGATCCGGTATGGCAATTTGTATTGTTGTCAAATGAGTGATGAGCAAAAGAGGCAAGTTTCTATTCGAATACAGTTTTTATGACACTGACACTAAAATTAATTTTGCAATTGCAAAATGAGAAACTCACTAAAGAGTTTTTTTTGGGGGTGTTTTAAAGGTTTACTTTTTGAGTATTAAACATGGAATACTGCTTCCTAAAGTCTTGTTAACACTTTTGTGTTTACTGGAGTTATTTTCAGACAGCTGCCTATTTCATGGAACAGATAACACACTGGTAAAATCAATTTTATTTATGTATCTTGTTTTTATCGCTGGAAAGAAGTTTAGAAACTTTTTTTAAAAATAACATGCTGCATATCACCCTCATGAAGACACCAAAACACAGCATTCTGCACATTAACTGTGGTTTTTCCACAGCAAAATGACACTATATGGAAACCTGCGGAGGCCAAATCGTTACCTACCAACCACCTTATCCTAGTTGAGTATATGCATACTTCCTTTGGCAATTTGTTTTCTTTTCTGCAAGAGAAATGTATGAAAATACTAAATGAGAGACAAGCAAAAGCAGAAATTAATACACAAAAATGCTCCCAAAGAGGAACTTAACACCTTTCTTCTTGTTGTGAATGGTATGAATTTTGCTGTAGGTGAAATGCAATTTATTTTCCAAATTTTTTGTGAACGGAAACATTAAGTTTTGCTGTGAATTGAGTTTTGTGCTAATTGTTTTGCTCATCATTATTCATGACTCAACAATCACAAACATACTGGTTGAAAATGGGATCCACAACTTTAAACACTTCTCACTCATAAGAACATTAGTGCTCAGAAAAAATTACCAACATGCATGCTGATTTGTGAAAGAATCTTCTGTAGATGGGTGGGTAAAAGTGAAGGTTTCTTTCTGATGTGATCTCAGCAGTATCTGATCAAGAAGCACAAGAAGTACCAAATGAACAAGAATGGTGGTAGTACTGTAGCTAGGAATCAGAAGCTTGATAATTAGCCATCACTGAGGAAACCGTTAATTCTGTTCTATATGAGATGAATCTTCAGTAAAATATACATTTTCAGCCTGAAGCACAGCTGTACAGTCACGTAAAACACAAAAGCAGATGTAAATCAATATAGCTGAAGAAGTAGAAATTTATAGGTTTAGAATAACCCAGTTAAAGTTCAGATCTAAAACCCACTGAGATATTGTGTCTGAACCTGAAATAAACAGTTCATGCATGAAAATGAATCAATGTCAAGGAGTTGAAAGAATTCTGTAAAAATAAACGCAAAATAATTCTTTAATAGCACTGTGAAAGATGGATCAATACTACAAGAAATCCTGCTAAATGTCATAGGTGTCATTGCCAGTGTTTTGTCCAATGGTACATTATCATCATATGGGCCACTGGGTATTGCAATACCTTTTTTTTAATAAATAGAAAAAAAAAATCAGAAGTTTGCCTTCAGTTAAAGACCTTTTCATTACACTGATCTTGTTCTTTTAATTTTTATTTTGTAATGCTCTTTGTGATGAAATGTTATATGAAATTTTCTACTGTATATGTATAATTGATGAGATGCATCAAAACCAAAATTTACCACAGATGAGAATTACACCATATACCTGTATATAGTATACACTTTACACATAGGTACAAGCATATATATTGTGAGCTTGGGTCCGAACACCATCAGGCTAAGCTTTCCTCCCCTCAAGGGAGCTTCCTGCTCCCGATTCTAGCTCTCTGATTGGAGTGAGGCGGCCCCTTTTATTCCCACCCGGATGTGCTCCAGGTGCCTGATGACAGTCTTAGTCCTAGTGTGGCGGAAGTGCTGCCATTGCACCCGAAAGCACTCCGGGTATCGCTGGAAGGATCTTACCCCACCTTCCCAGGTTTGGCGGAAGTATTGATCTCCCGGGCTGCACAACGATCAGGGCACCCCTTGGCGGTGGCCACAGGCAACATTGGGCTTGAGCCTCATTGTTCTAGCACATCACCAGGCAGAAAAAAAAAACACGGGGAGTGTTTGGGAAGGGCACACAGGATTGGGCTTGTCCCGATGGGGAAAGTGAAGGTGGCTTACTATGATCTCTCGGAAGGGAGAGCTGTCCCCCCACCCATAAGGCCAAGGCCTCAATGAAGGTGAGGTGGCTAAGGTAGGAGAATGGCATTCCAACCCATTCACAGGCTATGGCTCTGTGGAAGTATGTAGGGCAGTGGCTGAAGCCATTCCAAAATACTGCCCTGCAAATGGTGCAGCAGATGCCCTGCTACTTATTGCTCACCAGGCTCCCAAGTAATGTCACCCAGCCAGTCTGGGAAACATTTAAAAACATGAGTGAACTCATAATACTCATTGAAAGCACCAGGACAGCTTCGCTATCTGGGAGGGCAGAATGGCTCTTTAGTGGACGCCAGAGGGAGTATGTCCTAAAGTCTCTGCCCCTCCCTTACAAACCGGAGCCTGTGCCGAAGTCCCTGGGTTTGCAGGCACGCTGCCTATGTGGGAATGAGGGAAAGTGCAAAGAGAGAGACAGAGGAGGTTGGTGTGCTCTGACAAATCCTCTGACGGCCCCGCATACATGGGTGGTAATTTTAAACGGACATAAAACTAAAGCCTTATTCGATTCCGGCAGCGACATTTCCATTGTAGCCTTGCCAGTTTGTGCTACCACTACAGTGGTTAAAACATTAAACCAGTCTAACCTGCATCCATGGAGAAATCTGCTGGTACGGGTCTGCCATCTGTATCAGTTGTGAAGGATCGCTAAAGAAATTAACCATGGCGGTCTTTCCAGACCCATCATTCCCCGTGATACTGGGGCGGGACTGGTCTAATATTAAAAGCAGTTGGACACATGTCACTCCTAAGTCAAATTTGGGCCTAATTACAGACGGAGATGAACTTTCTCAAGGTTCCTACACGCCGTTTAATCAGCTGGCAGAGGGAGACGAAGCAACAGCCCTGAGTGACATGGCAACTCCCAGACCGTTGCGAGCTGATATGTCATCAGTCAGCGCCGAGACAGGACTGGAGAAAACCACGCCCCTTGAGGTCAGCCCTGAACCTTTCTCCATTCTACAATACCAATTTAGAGAGATATCAGCTTCTTTTAAAAGGGAGCAGTGGAATGATGATTCCCTTAAGTTTGCAAAAAATGCAGTCATCCTTGTCAATGGCCAGCGCACTCATCAGCCCATGCCACAGGGTCCTCACTTTGTTTTAGAAAATGACCTTTTGTATTGGATAACAGAGCATGAGGGGGAGGTGCGAAAACTGCTGCTAATCCCACAGACCTTCCAGCGGCAGGTCTGTGAGTTAGCACATGCCCACCTCCTAGGAGACCATTTGGGCACCGAAAAAACTCTGGAGCCAATTAAGCTTTGCTTTTATTGGCCATGAATAAATTAGGAGCTTCGTTGCTTTTGCACCTCCAGTCCAGAGTGTCAATTGCGACAAATTCCTTGGAAGGACCATGCTCCTCTCGTTCCTATTTCCCTAATTGAGGTCTCATTTCAAAAGATCGGGGTAGACTTATTCGGACCCCTAGAACCCTCAGCCCAAGGGCACAAGTATATTTTAGTCCTCGTGGATTATGCTACCAAATATCCCAAAGCTGTTCCATTGCACTCAGCTACTTCTAAAGCCATTGCATGGGAATTGGTAGGGGTCTTTGCGTGAGTCAGGATCCCTAAGGAAGTCCTGACGGACCAAGGGACGCCTTTAACCTCAGAGAAGTTTTAGGAAACAGACAAATTACTCAAGATAAAGCATCTAAAGGCCGCGGTGTATCATCCTCAAAGTGACGGTCTGATAGAGAGGTTCAAACAAATGCTTCGTAAGGTGGTCAGTGAGGATGGAAGGAACTGGGTTCAGCTCCTCCCCCTCGTCCTTTTTGCCTATCGGGAAGTCCCACAAGTCTCAACGGGGTTCTCACCTTTTGAGTCATTGTATGGATGACAACCCCGGGGCATATTGGATATTTTAAAAGAAGGCTGGGAATAAGAGTCACTTCCCCCCACAAACATATTAGAATATATCATGCAATTACGCTATAGATTTGGTAAAATTCAACCCTTCTTTAAAAATCACATGGACGAGGCACAAGCAGCACTGGTCCGATATTATGACTGAGGCACGTCTCTTCAGGAATTCCAACTGGGAGATCGAGTCATGATTCTTGTCCCTACCTCCCACTCTAAATTACTAGCCCATTGGCTAGGTCCGTATAAAGTTAAGGAGAGGAAAGGACTCGTCGACTATTTGGTGAAACAGCCCAATCATCGGCCGACCAAGTGGGTTTATCACGTAAATCTGCTGAAACTGTGGAAAATTAGGGATCCCGATCCCTTCTCTGGTCAGCCCCGCTCACTCTTTGCTCACATGAGTAACCTTAACTTTGGTGCAAATTTAAGCCCCAGAAGGCGATAGGAGCTGGAAACAGTTATCCTGTCCATCCCGGAGGTAGTGAGTGAAACACCCAGGTGGACCTCTCTGATTAAGTACGACATTGTGACAGAACCCAGGGTTATACTTCGAGAATGCCCATATTGCCTTCCTGAGGCAAAAAGAGCTAAAGTGGAGCTTGAGATCAAGTACATGCTGGAACTAGGAGTAATAGAGAAAAGTCATGGTCCCTGGTCCAGTCCCATCGTCTTGGTCAGGAAGTCTGACGAGAGTTGGAGGTTTTGCAATGACTTCCGTCAACTTAAATAAGTCTCACAGTTTGACGCTTATCTGATGACACGAGTGGATGACCTCCTCGAGCGGCTAGGACAGGCTGAATATTTGACCACACTGGACATGACAAAGGGGTACTGACAGGTTCCTTTAACGGACTCCTCAAAGGTCAAGACTGCGTTTAGTATTCCTAGCAGTTACTGGCAGTAAAGTGTCCTCCCATTTGTGTTACACGGGGCTCCTGCAACTTTCATAACACATATAGTGCTGCCTACCTGGATGACGGGGTTATCTTTTCTAGCATGTGGGAGGAACACTTATAGCAGGTGTGACCGGTATTACGAAAATGTTTCCTTGGATTACACAAAGCCAAATATTTAGGCTACCTGGTGGGTCGGGGTACCATGAAGCCACAGTTCATCAAAGTAGATCTAATTTTGAAATTGCCCCATCCACGAACCAAGCAGCAGGTCCAATCCTTTCTTGGTTTAGCAGGGTACTACCATCGGTTTGTGCCTCAATTCTCCGAGAGAGCTGCGCCCTTGATTGATTTGACAAGGAAGAGGGTCATAAACAATGTGGTATGGACTAATAAGACAGGCGCTGCATTTAGTGACTTGAAACAGGCCTTTGCTTCCGCATCAGTCTTGAAAGCACCTAACTTTTCTATACCTTTCATTCTCCAAACGGACGTTTCGGACACAGGCCTGGGGGCCGTTCTGAGCCAGAACGTTGATGGTGTTGAGCACTCCATTATGTTCCTGAGTTGGAAACTGTTGGAGTGGGAGACCAGGTATGTGGCAGTGGAGAGGGAGGCTTTGGCAATCAAATGGGCGACTACACACCTGAGGTACTACCTCTTGGCCTGAGAGTTCACCCTTGTCACGGACCATGCACCTTTACAGTGGATGGTCCTGCACAAGGAGTCGAATCCACAGGTCGCCAGGTGGTTTCTTGACCAGCAGCCTTACAACTTCTCGCTCGTTCATCATCAGAGTTCTCTTCATGCCAACACAGATGCTCTTTCTCGGATTCACAACCTCTCAGTCAGGAACGCCCAACCCGATGGGTCTGGGCTGAGGGGGGACCTTCTCAGACACATGTGCATGGGAGGCAACTAAAGCGTTTTAATGAAGGTAATTCCGAGCCATGTAGCAGAGTGCACTGACTCCTTTTCTCGCTTTTTTATCCAGCCTGGTCCTGATGATATCAAGCCTGCTTCCAACCCCTTTGACGTCACTTCTGGGTCTGAGCCTATTGAGGAAGACCCTTCTGGGTTCAGCCCCTCTGATGTCATTTCTGGGCCCGAGCCTATGGAGGAGGACCCTTCCGGTTCTGACCCCTCTGATGTCATTTCCTATGTTGGCCTTTAAAAGCCTCCACTTTTCCCCTATCCCTTCAGTTCTATTTTGGGGTTTCGGTTTCACCCTGGGTGGAAGGTAAAAGGAGCTGCTTGGCTCACCAGGATGAGCCAGAGTTTGGAGGAAGAGGAATGAAGCTTGTGTGGAGGAGTGGAGGAGGCAGTGGAACACAGAGGAAGACAAAGAGTCATTGCATGTTATACAGTGCTTCTTGTTTTCTCCATTTAAATAGGCTAAATGACTGATTGCATGATTGGCTGCATGTGTAATACTAATTAAAGAAAACAGCTAGTTTGAACAATAACTCTAATCCAATTATTTATGATCTTTTCCAGGGGTACCAAAAATGTGTCCAGGTCATTTTAGAATATCTTTGTAGAATAAGCAATGCTTGATCTCTTTTCAAACTTGCTTTGCTTTACTCGATGACATATCAAAGGAATGCAGGTATAAATGTGACAATTACTTTTAATTTAAACACTTTTCACGAGGTATAATGATGAGCTGTAAGGGAACCAACAAATTTGTTCATGTCTGTATATATGCTTCACCAGACAGCAGAGCTATATTTGTCATTTGACATGGATTTAAACATTTAAAACAAGTGCAATAAAAATCCTAGGTATTCTATTGCATTTAATCTCTAGACATTAATCTCAAGACTCTTAGCACCCAAGCAACAGAGGTTTTCTAGTCAGCTACTTGTATAGTGGTTATGTTTCTACAATGCTATCAGATTCAACACTGCATTACCTCAAACAGAGCCATGTTTTTCCCATCATATTCTTTTCCTTTTTCCACATTGCTGCTGTTAATGAAGGGACTGCTTTCCTTGGGGTTGGCATCACCTGCAGTGGCAGATAAGAGAAAAAAATTGCCATCATTAAACCAATCAGTAACTCAGGCAGATGACATGATGTCTGATTACAATCCAGAAGGATAAATGGTGCTGTTAACCCAGCTTTAAGAACTTGGTGAAATGTGCTGTGCAAAAGCAGAATTGCTTGGTGATAGACAAGATAAGGTAAACTTTGCGTATGTGACTGGGCTGCATGATGCCCATTCTTATGAGACTCAATTATAAAATAAATATCCATCCATTTAACCATTTTGAAATCAATTGTTCAGGGTTGCATGGGAACAGAGACTATTCTGTCAGCACAAGGCCCAAAATGGGAACCAACAGGGGACAAAATGTCAGTCCCCTGCTACTCCCACTCACACACATACTCACACAAAGCAATTAATCTAACACACACGTGTTTAGGATGTGATAAGAGAACTAGAGTAACTGGTAAACAAAACACCAGGAACAGAAAGGATGTGTAAACTTCACAGAGACAGTGCCCTGGTGCTAGCACTAGTTCAAAATGGCCCATCTCATCATGCAACTTCTGCAGCACCTTTCTGATGTTTAATGTCAGACAGTGGAGTTTATCACATGCTTAACTATTTGATGACCTTCTGGTGGTTCTGCATACTTGGAATCTTTCCATGCTTGCACTGGGAACATGAATTGACTCATAAGCTGCTGTGATGTGTGCTGTTGGCAAATAGCAGTGGCTTGTATAAAATTGATTGTCAAAAGATTACCAGACAAGGTTTGCTAACCTGTAAAAATGGCTATAGGTTAATGGTTCCTAAACTGCTCCTCTGCATGCAATTGACACAAAGTCTTTCCATTATTAGCCATTACATACATTTTCATAATATTTATGTAAATGTTGCAATAGTTTTGTACTTTTTTATTAGTGTTTTATTTTTAAAGTCTGCATTAAGTTGTGCAAGCTCATTGTTAGAGAACAGCTTCAAAAACAAAGATTCATTTCTAAAACTGCATAACTATTTGTGTGGTTGCAGGTTCTTCCTGGGGTGGCAAGTCAAAAACTTTGTCCAAGAATGCTTCAGAATACTCAAAGGCACTGACAACATAGATCCAGCAGAGTTCTTTCAACTTAGCGGTGAATCACATAGCCAAGGACACCAGTGGAAGAAAATTTAGAACTTAAGCAAGAAAGCACTTCTATACAAGAAGAAGTGTGGGAATCTGAAACTACTGAGACATTCTGTTGAAGAATAAATCTTGACAATCTTTAAGAAGAATTTGGATGAGACATTGGGGCAGCTTAGCTATTAGCTTCAAAAACGAGCCTGATGGACTGAATGGTCTCCTCTCATTTGTAAACTTTCTTATATTCTTATTTCCATATGTAATTCTTCACTACCACAGCCCAGTACAGCATCAGTAAAACTGTTGCCACTCATTGATTTGGTTGTTCTCCTCACTATCCCCTGCACTCCCATTTGTGAACAAGACTGTCAGGTGCTTCAACTCCTCCATGTGTAACAGCTGCTCACCCCTTACCTGAAGAGAACACATTTTCATGGAGAGTGCCATGACCTCAGAGTTGGAAGTGCTTATTTTCTAATTTGGGAGAGGTGGCTTTGACAATAAAAAATGAACTGACTAATTAAAATTGCAAAAGGTTTCTATTATGAATTACTTTTAATCTTACACAAAACTAAAAGTTCCATTAGAGTCAATAACCTAGAAATCAGAATGTTATAACTTGAGCACCATAAATCAGAGCAGGCTACATTATAGTCATGCATGCAAGTGGAATATTCATAATTTGTTAGTGTACTACTATAGAAAATATGGATTGCCCTTCTTTATCATTTGTGGGTCCTGTGACCAGCTTCCTAAGAACTGCACAGCGAGCTTCAAAGATGAAACCTAATCTTGCATTCTTTCTTCAGTGTCACAGGTTCATAAAATCATGTGCAAATAGAGCTCAGAAAGAGTAAAGGCTTTCTTTCACCACAACTGCATTAAGCCTAGCAGGACATTACCATTGTAATGTGAAAACCTTTAGGTTAGGAATTAATTTAAATAAATAAATGCAAATCACCCAAACCCTATCCCCAGAGACACATAAACTCGCCACTCAAGCGGATTTCACACAATTATAACACAACGTTTAACAGTCATTGAACATAATTACCGTACCATGTGGTGATTACTTGTGTGCAAGTTACTGAGATAAGAAGTTAATATCTTCAATCAAGAGAGAGCAAATGAAACTTGCAGTCCAGTGCCTGCCTGTGTGGAGTTAGTTCTGCACTAAAACTCCATGGAAGCAGATCACCAACTTTCTAATGCCATAAAAATGGAAAGATAATGGACAGTCACAGTGATAATTAATGGGGCTTACAGAATGATTTTGCAGGGCCTATTGGAGATCTATGAAAAATGGAGATCACATCCCAGCCATATATATTTACTTATCAGCCACAACATCAAAGCCACAGACAGGTGAAGTGAAAGACATTGATTATCTTGTTACAATGGCACCTGTGAAGAGGTGGGATAGATTAGGCAGCAAGTGAACAGTCAGTTATTGAAGGTGAAGTGGTAGATGCAGGGAAAATGGGCAAGTGTAAGGATCTGAGCAACTTTGACATCATCAAAACTGAAAAGGCTAGATGACTAGGTTAAAGTGTCTTCAAAATAGCAGGTCTTGTGGGGTGTTCCTAGTATGCAGTGTTTAGTGTCTACCAACTGAACATGGCGAGCAAAGGCTAGCCTGTTTGTTCTGATCCCACTGCAGCACACATTGCTGAAAAACCTGATGGTGACCATGAGCAAAAGGATTCAGGACACACAGTGCATCACAGCTTGCCACATGTGGGGCTGCGTAGCCACAGACTGGTAAGAGTGCCCATACTGATCCCTGTTCACCATTGCAATGGGCACGTGAGTGTTAGAAGTGGATTATAGAACATTGGAAGATGGTCTGATCAATCATGTTTTCTATTAAATCATGTGGTCAGCCGGATGCATGTGCTTTGTTAGCATGGGGAAGTGATGGCAGCAGGATGCACTATGGGAAGTAGGCAAGCTAGTGGAATCAATCTCATACTCTAGGTAATGTTCTGCTGGAAAGCTTTGGGACTTAGTAATTATGTGCATGTCACATTGAAATGTACCACCTACCAAAAAATGATGGCAGTTTATGTACAACCCTGTATGACAACAGTATTCCCTGATG
The DNA here is from genome assembly GCF_016835505.1 of Polypterus senegalus. NCBI lineage: Eukaryota > Metazoa > Chordata > Cladistia > Polypteriformes > Polypteridae > Polypterus > Polypterus senegalus. The sequence goes on along the minus strand of NC_053167.1, from coordinate 25,990,462 downwards.
GCAGTGACCGCTTTCAGCAGGATAACACACCCTGCCACACTGAAAAGATTGTTCAGGAATGGTTTGAAGAATGTGACAAAGAATTCAAGGTGTTGACTAGGTTTCCAGATTCCCAAGTCAATCTAATCAAGCACCTATGGGATGTGCTGGATAAACAAGTCAAATCCATGGAGACCCCACTGCTTAACATAAAGGACGAAAGTCCTGGTGCCAGATGCAACTGGACACCTTCGAAGATCTTGTGGAGTTCATGTCTCAATCAGTCAGAGCTCTCTTGTCGGCATAAGGAGAGGCCTACACAATATTAGGGTGGTGGTTTTAAAGTTGTGGCTTATTGGTGTATATATGTTATATTCAATATATGGTGCTGTATTAATTGTCTTTTTTGTCTGTTATTGAGATTGTACTACGGTGAATAGCTGGAGGTAGATTTGCAAGTAAGAATTTCATTGTACTATTTATATAAGACAAAAACTTGAATGTTGATGATGACATGATTTTGAGTTATATGTTATAGGAAGTGAGAACGGTGTCAAAGGATCTTAAGATGAAAAACTTTGACATTACATTCAAAACTGAAGAATCCAGTACTTTTATTCTGAGTCTTGGTGTGATGCACTAGCCACTTTCAAGTTCAGATGGAATAATCAATATATACGTTCCGGTCACCCTGAATGCATGACAGGCCATTTAGAATGACAATCAATTTCTATTTATGACTGCTTGCTCTTTGTTCACTCCTTGAGATGTGGCCCTATGAACATGGTTTTCAAAACAATTATCATTGTAGCATGGCAGTTTTCTGATGAAGGGATAGTTAAAATGACAAACATGCAGCCAGAACATACACTAGGTCAGTCTGTCCTTGTGACACAAATATCAACGTCAGTCATTCTGTCCTTGTAACAGAACAGTGTGCATGATGATCACTTTGTCCTTGGGATGAGATTGACAGGGTGACAGTCATGGGAGTGGGACAAGGAAGGTGCTAAGTGCTATACCCTTGTTTTGATTGTCCAGTTTATTTTGGATTAATTTCTGTCTATGCCTGTATTGTAATATTATTTTGTATTATTTGATTTCAATTGGCATATTGCCATCTTGAAGCATTTCTGCCCTATCGTTTTGTTGCTTTTTTATGGTCATGTGACCTTATCAGATGTGATGTCATTTGTCCCCACATAAGATATGGTGGCATGTGCTTCTCTGTGTTCAATCTTTTGGATTTCAAAAGAAATCTTTGCAGGTGTCATTTTTCTTTTGCTATGAGGGAACTTTTCTTTTAGTAACAGTTTTTGACCTTGATCTTGTCTTTTCCAACAGTGAATTTTGCTTCCTGTTTTGTTTATTGCGCATCTTTGACATGTTGTAGGTTTAGATTATTCTTTCATTTTTTGCCCTCACCCACCATCTCCTATGTCATGCATCTTTCCCAAGACAACACCAGATTTTCACCAGACACAATGCCTCTTCTCACTTCTTCATCTTTCATCTTGTTAACAGTCACACAACTTATAACTGTCAACTGTTCATTTGGTTTACAAATGGGTGAAAGTGACCATTAAAAGAAATGTCATGTGTGGATTGTTGGCCTTGTAAATTGAGATGCAGTGGAGTGGAACACTGTGAATGTCCTTTCATTGAAAGATCCAATTATGGAGTGATCTGATATGATGAAGCTGTTACCACTGCGCTTGAGACTTGAACATCATCATCAGTCTTATAGTTTATGAACTCTTATACTGTTAAAGTAGCCCTTAAATTTACAATAATGGAAACAGCATTTTAATATGCATGTCAGTTTACCAAGGACTGTTTGGCTGTGCAGAACTAGTTGCCAAAAAAATATTTTTTCAAATTAAATTGCATGACAAATAAATAATTACAACTCATTTTAAAAGCAATAGATAACACAGATTTCTCCCAATGGCGACCTCTCTTATACTCAGCATTGTGAAAGACATGTTAAGAAAAGGAAAGATTAAGACAGTGCCTGGACTTCCATGAGAGAATATAGTAGTCAGGCCACTGGGGCAAAACTAAAGATTTCAGATGGAGAGTTAACAAAGTACTTGAGATCTCCATGTTACTGTCCAATGTTTCAATTAGGTTCTTGCCAGCTGAGTGGCAGACATTTTTTTAATAATAACATCGTAAAATCAATCAACCAATCACAGTTGACTTAGGCTAAATGATACATCACTAGTTAAAATGGCCATTCCATCAATTAATGTTGTGAACGCGGCCGTTCCTCCGAAACCCCCTGTTAAACAGTGATTCAATGGGAAACAAACAGCTTTTCATCTCCTCTTTGCGGGATCAGCTGCTAGCCCGCTCCTTGCTGTCCTAGTGTCTCACTGCCTTGCCTCTCTTGCCCCAGACTCCCTCTGCTCCGGCCGGGGCACCCGTGCTGCTGCTCCCCTTTGAAGAGGAAGATTTTGTGTTTTTTTGACCAGGAGGCAGAGCCGAGGCAGCCGGTTCGACAGTTGTCCCTTATGTGGCCGGATCACTCCAGAAAGAGATTTTTGTTTTGTTACGCCTGTTCTGGAATAAAGCTTCTCTCTCTTGGAAAAGCCTGAGTGCTCCTGTGCAACTTTGTGACCCAAGCGTGACAAGTCTCCTCTTTGTTCGGCATGGCAGTAAGCAGTGGGCTAGCAGCTGATCCCGCGAGGAGGAGATGAAAAGCTGTTTGTTTCCCATTGAATCTCTGTTTAAGAGGGAGTTTCGGAGGAGCGGCCGCATCCACTTGGGGCCGCGTTCACAATATAATTGTGTTCCGTGCACCAATTGCTTCTGTGACATCCTGCTACAGAACAGTGCTACAGCTCAGTTTAATTAAGAGCACATAATTATGCCATTTGGAGGGTAAAGCAGGCAAATATAAAAGGAACCATCTTAAAAATTATGTTTTTCTGAATTTGCAGATGTTCTCACAAACCCACCATTGGGCACGGAGTGATTGAAAACCCCACAATATGTTTTAGTTACAGGCAGATTTTCAGGGTCCCTGCAATTTGCACTTTCTTTCAAAGTTATATTGGTGTTGGAATTGTTTGTTTACTTATGCTTCTTCGGACAAAAAACAAACTGGTAGGTGATCTGTGTTTTCACGTGGAATATTTTTTACTTCATTTCGACATAAGTTAAATTAAATGTTTCCTTGCCTCTTTTTCCATTAAGCTTTTAGGAGGTGTCACTATTTTTGCCTTTGTGAGATGGTCTGCTGTGGCATCTTCAGATAAGTTGCATGTGGAATAAAATACCATAAAATACCATAAAATACAAAACAATAAAAAGGTGGTGTGGTTAGTATACATTTAATTAAACTGGCCTCTATGCACCTCAGCTTAATTATTAAAAAAATAACAGACCAGTCGTTTTCATACAGATACAGTAGGTCCTAATGAGTCCTTAATTATAGGTTTAGTCGTGTGTCTGTGCCGTTAATTAAATAATTGCTGAACGCAGGATGTCTGCAGGGATGTTGGGAACTAAACTACTGAAATGTAGCTTGACAGTCTAATGACCACACATATCTAGAAAAAACTCAGCCCTTAATTATAGCAAATAAGAATTAATCCTGGGATACATGGTAGTGCTTCACAGCTTTATGGGCCAGGATGAAGTGCGTGTGTTCTTCCTATCTCTGCAAATTGGCCTCACATCAGGGATTGTGGGATCAGTGTGTTCCTGATACACACATGCTTTCTCTGTGCAATGGAAGAAGTATACCTAATGGCATTTTTGACCCTTTTCAGAGGTACTTACAAAGTGTTCTGTTTTCGATGTTTGTATTAGTTGCTCTAGCATTAAGCAAAAAACTTCTTAGATGTAAGCTGAAGTTCAGACTTACTGTTAAGTTTTTCACAATGTAATGAGAGTCATTCATGCATATGTTCCACAGAGTAGTAAGAGTATTATAATTCCAAAAATACACAATTAATACAAACACAGACAATGAAGGCAACTTTAGATGATATATACAAAACAAAAAATGAATGCAGCATTGAATGCGATATATAAGATCACATAGATTCTGCACAGGTATTGAGCTCTTAACCATCATATAAACTACTTTTACACAGTAGCTAAAATATTGCTGTCTTAGTAGAAAAAGCATAGCAAGGGTTCTTTAGCTAGATAGATAGATAGATAGATAGATAGATAGATAGATAGATAGATAGATAGATAGATAGATAGATAGATAGATAGATAGATAGATAGATAGATAGATAGATAGATAGATAGATACTTTATTAATCCCAAGGGGAAATTCACAAATTCTTTAAAGGCTATACATAGTAGCTTTTTCTCAAGAAATACATCTTTCTGGTCATTGTAATACCCTCTCGAAAGATGTCACTTCACATTGTGAAAAGGAGGTCAATAAACTCAATATAGCTCTTCCAGTCACCACAGACCATCAATCCTTCCTTCTTTTCAGCCACATATTACAGTAGTCTTCTTTACTTCTTCTCCAAAGCTTGTGGCAGCTGCCTCATGGTCCTTTTAGGCATTGGTTGTCTCATAACTGCCCAAAAAGTTTTCTGCTGCATCCTTCTATCTGTGCACTTCTCTACAATGTTGCTGTACAGTAGACCATGGCTGGAGCTGACCTGGTCCTCCTTATTAGTCTCAAGTCATCAACTCTATTTTAACAATTTAGAGAGTAGCCACCCTAGACACATCATACTATGATGTTAACAATGGTTATAAATAAAACCATCATCACTGCTAATTAATGAGCTTTACCTACTACATCATTAAGTGATTATGAAGTTCAAGTTCATAAGTGGAAGCAAACTGGATTGGGAAGTCCAGCAATTTAAAGGTTTATTTGGGGACCCTTTTTATTTCAGAGTCTGCATATACTTTGCTAAAGTCCACATAAAGAACAACTGGCTAGCAGTCAATTTTCTGGCATGGTGGTCAGAGTGTTAAATCACTAATAGTTCATTCTTATTGACCTCTAACTGGATGAAGAGTTTACTTTAGCAGGGTGATCGCCTGTTATTTCTGCTTTTAGAGCTCCAAGATTTTGTGTTTAAACCCCAAAAGTGTCCTTAGTGTCTCTCTTGTTTTTCAAATAAAAGAGAAAACAGATATAAAGTCATGTTCATTGTATCTCCACAATCATCAAACAAACCTATTTGCCTGGGTATATGCATGTGGCAGCTTGTTGATGCAGTGTTCCTAGTAGAAATCTCCACTCTTCAATGCCCTGTCATGAGAAAATATGACATTCCTAGCTATCCTAAAAGCCATTCCTTTTTTGCTCTCAAAATCTCAAGGGTCTTGAAGTATGCAATTGGAAGGCTCTTAGCACAAGTCCCTGCCCCTCAAAGAGACAGGCAAGTCTGAGTGAAGAACAGAAACTATTCATTAAACTTTTCTTAGGATGTGTTAAGTAAACAAGGATCTAAATGAAAAGTACACAATTTATTTTACCATTTCAGAACTTTTTACAACAAAATTCTACTGTCATTGTCTCTGTTACTTGACCTTTTCTTGAAATCAATGCATACAGGGTGGTCCAGACCTAATTATGCAGATCCAGATCGTCTGGATGACTTTGATTTATGTGGGGACAGTTCCAGTTCGATGCAAAGACGATTCTTCATGTTGTCAGTTCACACACTTCTCGATGGTCTGGGATTTTTTGGGTGATTTTCTATGTAATAAACTTAATAAGTTATAGCATAATGTAAAAGGCATAATTAGATCTGGACCACTCTATTTCTATCCTATTGTCATTTCCATATCTATCTATCTTATAGTACTTTTCACATCTATCTATCTATGTTTATTTATTTCTAGTCAGATGATCCATTTCAGTGTTGATATCTCATCTTACCAGATGGCTAGTTAAGTGCTGCAAGAATCAAACTGAAGATCCAGTCTACTTAAACAAATTAGGAGTTTGTTTTGGTTTTGCTTTGTAGATATTCTGGTATTTGTGCCACACAGAACTAGATATCCTGCAACTGACTAACTTGGCACCAGGACAGTTCTACCCAATCTAACCTTCTGTGTCTACAAGTAGGCACATAATATATAAAGTAGAGAACATGTAACTTGCCATACATTGTCCTGTGAAAGCCACCAAATACAAAGCTAATAAAGTTCACCTATTATATTGGCCACTACAAATTATCTCTTTAAGAGTTTAAAAGTTTGTAGCCTGTGAACTATAGGGGGAACTTGAGTGTCTACCGTGAACTCACATTATGACCAGAAGAATGAAAGTAACAAAATAAAAGACTTTTATTAACACAGCAGGTGAAAAATCAGAGCAAATGTCCAATAAACACATGGATGATGAAAAAAAACAAAAGCAAAACCTAAGCCTTCTGGCCTTCCTATTTTCTCCCTGCTATGTTCACGTCCAGCCTCTTTACCTGTCAAGCCACTAGTAAAGGCTTCTTTCAAACTCCAAGCAGAACCACCCACCCTTGTGATACTGATTGCAGGGGACTTTTAAGACTATCTGTCCTCTCTAATACTCTTACAAACCTAACCTCCAGTGCCCTCTAGAGGCCTGGGGGATATTAACAAGAGTAGTGAATCATTTGTTATCCATCCCACTCTCACAAGCAACACATTTGTATATTTAAATACATACACAAAACAAGGACAAAGTCTGTAATACCTGGTTTCATAAAAAACACTGTTTACATTTTGCAAGTTCTCCTTTGGCAAAATGCTTTGATGCCATTAAATTGTGCAAAAAATAGTTAAAGGTCATCATCAGCCACCATGAATCAGAAACAAGCATGAAACATGTGATAATTTTCTTGTGTTTAGTCCTTCATGTGTTCTGAAGTTAATAAAATCCATCCCATTTTTATACCCTTTACCTGAGCTCCTGATGATTTACAATATGAACACTGGCTACTGTATCACAATATTTCAGCGTATCCATTATATATAACTGGATTAAAAGTATACTGCCACTTTTTTGTTTAACAGGTTCTTGTTACTGGATTGCACATAGCACACTTTTCTGCTTAGCTGTTAGATGAGCCCTGCAAAGAAGCAAAATACCATAACATGGACTTCATGCCTTACACTAATGAGATGATAATAATAACAAACATTTTTACTTCAATAAAATAAGTACTGCATTAGGTTACTTGTTACCTTAAAAAATAATTGGCTATATAACATACTTTACTTTTGATGTGTTACCCTAATGCTCAAGTGATTGTGTTGCTAAGCTGAACTTAGCACTGAACTGAGCACTTAGCACATTCACTTCATCAACATAAATTTATCGAGTTCTTAACTATTGTGACTCAATTATTTAAGCCTAGAGAAGGAATATTAAGATTTCCTAAGCAAGGAAACGTATGTTTTGAATGCCTTTACCTGTTGCTGCTGAAACTGTGTGTGAAGTTAAGCAGGTGAACAGAGTGCAATGGACATGTGCTGACAATAAAATCCTTACTTGTGTAACTCAATTAAAGATTGACATGGCCAAATAACTGGGTTACTCGAGAAGAAATCCATGTGTGTTAACCAGGTTTCTCTAACCAGAATAAGAGTTTACATGCCAAGTGAACACACGCTTTGTCTAATAAGACAAGTAGAAGCTATCCAGAAGATGTAATAGAGACTTTCACGTGGGAAGACTGCTGGAGATCCTTGAAACAAGATAGGAGAATTTTAAAAACCATTCAAGGTAGAGTTTGTAGAGACTCAGGGTGGCTGACATTATACCAGATACATTTCTTTGAATCTAGAAAGGAGCCCTGAGGTGTTCCAAAGTAAATAGCATTGCTTACAAATTTGAGAAAATTAGATAGATAGACAGACAGACAGACAGACAGATTAGAATGCTCATTTCTCCCAAGGAGGTGGTATAGCTTTTATAAAAGCAAGGGATATAAATATATATATATATATATATATATATATATATATATATATATATATATATATATATATATATATATATATATATATATATATATATATAAAACAACCCTCCTAAAACATAAAATCTGAATTACAAAAAATAAGAAAAAACTTCTGACTTAGATAAGAGGGCAGTCACAGTAAGGTATTATAACTCAGTGTCAGTGTGTCACAGACAAGATGTTCATAATGACTCTCAGTTTTGTCTTCATTCTCTCCTCTCCCTACCTTGCCCATTAAGCTTATTAATTTGGTGGGCCTCCCCTGAAGTGATGTTACGTGCCCAGCACAGTAAACTACACTGGACATTACAGAATTATTGAACATGTAAAGGATGTCACTAGCTACACTAAAGGGGCATAGTCACCGTCATAGAAACAATAGTCTGCTCTGCCCTTTCTTATATAGTTCCTCAGTGTTACAAGGGCACTCCAGCCTGTCATTGATGTGGACTCTCCAAGCACTTGTAGCAGTGCACCACCTGCACATGTACTTACTCAGTGGTGACAGGGTGTAGAGATTGTTTGGTACAGCAGCAGTAATTAACTGTTCCTTGTTTTTTTTTTTTTTTGGACATTGCGTTTAGGCAAACTGTCAAAGTCCTCTGCCTGATTCCTGTACACTGTCTCATTCTGTTTGACAATACACTGCATTAGTCCAGAATCATCCAAAAATTTACTCTTTTCCTTTCTCACCTTTATCAGTGCTTCACTGCCACCAGTGAGAATGATTCACAGTGTTACTTAGGCAGTGCTTTGTGATGTTATTATGATTATTTTTTTTGTTGACGTTATTATTTTCCCTTATTGTTTTGAATCTAAGGACGTTTATTGATTGCCTGTGCGTACCCTGAGAAGATTTCCAGCTTTACATGAGTCAACTTGAAAATGAGTGAGCTGTGCCCACATTTGTGAGTTTATCTGTTTCATTTGTAAGCTGCTAATGAATAAAATTTCTTTCTGTGCTAAATTAAAGATGTTTTCAGCTCACCCTTTACCACACTTCCATCATATATTTTAATACTGTAACCCTGGGAAAATGGCATGCACAGAGACGCAGTGGTTAGTGTTCATGAGCCCATGGGTTTGAGTCCTTCTCCTTCTTGTTGTTCATGTGGAGTTTTCACAGTCACCTCGCATCTTCATGGTCTTTTCATCTGGGGGCTCTGGTTTTCATTTTTCATTTCCAAAGAAGTGCAGGTTAGGCTAACTGGCAAAATCGCCAGTTACACGTGGAAGTGTATTTATGAGCGTACTCTGCAATGGACTGGTGCCATGTCCAGTGTTGGTTCCTACACTGATTACTCTTAACTCAGTTATGCAAATGATCCTAACTTGTTTAAGATAGTTGCTTTATTACTGTATATTCTCCAGTCTGGTCATGCAGAACCGACTGGTACACATAGATGGCTCCCTCAGGCTTGTTGTAATAAAGAATGTCCATCTTGGATTTATTAGTAGTGGTGATCTCAACTAATCTTTATTTATAGAGTATTCCCCAGTTTTGTACTATGAGTTGTATTAAAAAATAATTGTAACTTTACACAGCTTACATGTACCATCTCTTAGCTTACTGATTACACTATTATTTTGTCATAAAATTCCTGTTTGTACATATCTTTTTCATTAATGTGCAGCTTGTTTGCACCAGGAAATGACAATATAAATATGGCCTGGAGTCCTTAATTTGTTATCCCTTGGTTGATAAATGATGTTATTAAAGTCTCTAAGTGTGTAGTTAGCTTTATTCCAAATAGTATACCGTAGGCCCGGGGTAGGATTATTCTTTGGTTCTTGGTTTTGCTTTGTGTTTGACTCATTTATTTTGTGCTCAGCCCTTGGATTCCTGCTAGACTGGCTTTGTTTTGACTTCTTGATTTTGAACTTTTGCCTGCCACTGACTATGTCTTGTCCAAGGTTTATCACCTTCCATTTAGTCACACTCACAATAATCCTCAGACACCATGAAAAGGCCCTCTCAGTGTCACTCAACTGGATTAAACACATAAAATCTTATGTGATTTTACTCACAAATATCCATCCATCCATTGTCCAACCCGCTGAATCTGAACACTGGGTCACGGGGGTCTGCTGGAGCCAATCCCAGCCAACACAGGGCACAAGGCAGGAACCAATCCTGGGCAGGGTGCCAACCAACCGCAGGACACACACAAACACACCCACACACCAAGCACACACTAGGGCCAATTTAGAATCGCCAATCCACCTAACCTGAATGTCTTTGGACTGTGGGAGGAAACCGGAGCACCCGGAGGAAACCCAAGCAGACACGGGGAGAACATGCAAACTCCACGCAGGGAGGACCTGGGAAGTGAACCCAGGGCTCCTAACTGCAAGGCAGCAGCGCTACCACTGTGCCACCATGCCGCCCAGTGCAAATATCAGGAAGTAAAATTTTTTAAGATTGTAGCTCCAGAATACATATGTTGTCTTGCTTTTAAGTATTTATTTTACATTTTTTCATCATGTTGATGGAATATCCATCCTTTACAGATTTTTTTTCACAATTTAATAATTCTAATGTACCACAGCACAATGGTAGAGTGGTTTGTGCCTTTTATGTGGACTCTACACATTCTGCTAATGTCTGCATAGGCTTACTTTAATGATTTTCCAAAAGATGTGCTTATTAGGTGGTCTGTCATCTCTAAACTGGCCACAGTGTGAGTGAGTGTGTTAGGGGACTTTATGGCAGACTATTGCTGTGTCTTGGACAGTTTCCTACATCTCCTAGCAGGACAGTCTCTGACCATGGTCGGGGAGTAAAATGCATCAGAGGTTCTCACCTTGAAAGAAGGCTCCAGGACTCGAAGGATAGGCAAACAGAATAATTAGCTTTATTTCAATAATCAATAATGCAGACCGAGTTGAGCCCTGAACAAGCCACATCATCATTTCTTATCATTTCGACCTCGCTCAAAACAGGTCGTTCGCTGCTTATCCTGACTCCCTATTCAAGCTGGCCTCTTTCAAGTCCTCTTGGAAACCACCAATATGTCTTGTGTTTTGCCATCCATTATCTTTTCTCGACTCTCCTATTTATTAGCCAGCTTTCAACCGGCAGGTGTTCCCCCTTTTCCGACCTCAGGGTGTCTCCATTCATCATTCACCCCCTTCTCCATCCTCTTAGTTTATTAAATATTGGTGGTTTCACTCTAAGATTAATTAAAAAGCTTAGACAAAGTTTAATGCTTATAAAAGATCATACTAAGTTTTATATCTACTTATGCTAATACATGAATACATGACTTTTTATTTCCCATACCAGCCCCTGACCCTAAGTTGAAAGAGACGGGTTTAAGGGTGTATGTATGTAATTTTACTGTTTTATTAAATATGAAATGCTTCCTTAAGTAGAATATTGGAAGAATGTAGAAGAGTGAAATGGTGGCTGGTTTAGGTTCTTTTTATCATTAGGCAGAGTCTAGTGAAATGTATTGATGCATTTCTATATCCTGTCAAGCTTCTCATAGAAGGCCTCTTACTCCGTAAGTATTCAGGATTATTTCCTGTGAGCAGTTTGCAAAAGAAGCTTACTAAAGTGTGACTTCAAAATAGATGAAGCTATTATACAGACGTAAAAAGAGTTCAATGGACTGGACTGGGTTGCAAACTGGGGTCCCGAGTTGTTTCACCGTGAAGTGGGTGCGGCAACGCACTGTACCAGTGCATGCTCCCCAGCTTGACTTGACATGACTTGCACGCACCAACTCTATAGGATTTTTAAACTCATATAACATCTCTCCCAAACAAATCTGGTTACAGAGGCAGAGACCTTACACTGAGCTCAATCATCATTCAGGTGCCACATTGTCCACTCTTTAAAAAGAAACAAAGAACTTTGCCTGAGTAAACACTTCAAAATTTTTAAATTAAAAAATCAATCAGAACAAGATTGAGAAATCGGTTGAGAGTGTGACTGAAACTTCAAGAAGCAGATCTACTCCTTCTGCAGTTTAACTGTATTCAATAGCACATGGCTTTAAGGTTGTGCTGTTTTGGAAGTGGGTAGCTCAAAGGTACAGTAATTAACACTTCTCAACCACAGTTCCAGTGGCTTGGGTTCAAATGCCAGTCGGGTAACTGTATCTATGAAGTCTGAATATTGGCTATGAGTCTGTATAGATATTTCCAGTTTTCCCTTGGAAAAAAAAGCCCACATCAGAATTGGATGGATAGTTTGGATGATCCTCCAGAGTCATGTTTTGAAATTTATGATAAGTGACAGTTAAGCAAAACTGAAACAAAAATTCATTTTGCAGGCAATTTACTAATGTAGAACTTGGTAAAAAAGAGTTTTGGATGGTTTTGAAGTTTTTTGGGGGGCTAGAAAACAGGAAATATTGCCTCCTAAAGCCTTGTTCACATTTTGGGTTTGCCTGTGTGCTTTTCTGTAGTTGTGTAATACATGTAATCGGTGCCACATCGGTAAATCAATTCTGTTTGTCTTGCTTTCACATTGCTGTGGAGGAGAGTAGTGTGTTTGTGAAATGTGAAATCCTGCTTATCTTTCAGAGGATAATCTCACCATACTGGAAGCCATTCTCTGTCATAACCTATCTAAACCTATCAACTGCTTACACCCATTGTTTGATTCCTGCAAGAAGAAGATGAGGAAATACACTCTACAATCACTGTAGAGCTTCAAGTTTATTTTCTGTTTCCAAAATAACTTTAGAATTGCATTTGTCAAGATTGTCATCATAATTAGCAAATAATCTTCACAAAAATCTACATATGACACTGCAGGAAATGAGGGCAATTTTTTTTTTTCACTAAAGATACTTATTTAAATACTAAATGACATGCAGAAATAATTTGTAAATTGCTTGTTTCTTGTGTCATTGGAACAAATGTCGCTGGAAGGAAAACATAATTTGGTTTGCAATTTTATGGAAAGCGTAACATATTTAATTTTGTGCAGATTGTTTCACTCACCACCAATTATGAGGCTTGTGCAATTCAAAAATGGTAAATTCTGCATTACTCCCTTTTTCCCACCAAGCCCCCTAAAGTGATTATATGTGCTTAAATTATTAAGTACAAATCTCTTACAAACAATGACAAACTTCTTCTGGTCTCTACGGTGTTCTTTTAAGTTTTTTATTATATTCCTCAGTTTGAATCACTTTTGCTTTATAAAATATCTTGTGATGGTGTATGCTATCAATGGAACTATATAAAATAAAAATTGAATGACTCATAGGTACATTTCTGTGCACAAACTTTGCAATACCCTACAGATGACTCTGCAAATCCTAATTAGGATTAATTGTAAATGAATGCCATTTGTCCAGAGCAGTTTCCATGAATAAGCAAGCTGAGGTGAGCCTCAAACTCACAGAAAAGAGCAGTGAAGAAGGACGAGGACCCCAAAAAGCTATGTCTGCGCACTTGACATGGAGGATGGGGCATTCTTTACAGAACACCAGTGCCTGATGAACTCCTTGCTTTGAGTAGAGGATTTATAGATTTATATGACATGCTGTAGACAATGAGCTGCAGATACAGACAATACCACACAGCACAAGCTGAACTCAGATACACGTGCAGCTCACAGAATCAATGCAAAATGCCCTTGTAGAAGATATAAGTGCAACTTGAAGCACCCAGCTTGATCGATCTTCTCACCTCAGCTTGTTAAAGAAACTTTCAGATAATTAACAACATGGAGCAATGGGGCAGGTGATAAAAAAGCATGAGTGAAAACAAGGGAAATAATGGTTACAAAGAAGTGCCTAACACCTTCATATTGGCCACACTGGTTTCTCTCTAATTATGTTTGCTCTTCTAGTGAATTTGTCTACAATCCAGTCAAAAAGAGAAATACTATTTTTCATGTCCACCTTTAGCTCTGTTCCAGTTACGACAACTGTTATGGACACTAACCTGAAGTCATGTATTGTAGATTTCCTGCTATGTCTATCAGAATGTGTTGGCTCAGGTAATGTGCAGCAGAGCTCAACAGCAATAATCCTTCTGGAAGATGAGTATCAAAAAAATGAGAAGCTTCGGAATGTCAATAGCTCATCTCATAAAACTGGAGACCCTACTTATTGTTACTGATACCAAATCTTGCATTATACATTTGCAATTTCAAACCTGACAGGTAGTAATTAGTCTTTAATACCTACATATTGTCTGTTACCCTGCAACATTTATTTAGTGTTCAATTATAATACTTTCAACAGACCAAAGTAAATGCCTCCCACATCTCTGTACTTGACTGCACTGTTAAAAGATGCCCTGCAATTGCACATGAACGGCTTACCTGCTTCACCATCTTAAATGTACTCTAAGTTCTTACCAAACTGAATGCACAGCTTTTTACAATAAGTTAAGTATTAAAAGCACATAATTTACAATATGTTTTAAAACCACTAAATGTAATTTAGGATCACAGAAGCAGGAGACTACCCTGGTAACAGAGGATTCAAGGCAGGAACCATACCCAGATGGATTGGCATGTTCCCTCAGAAACAGCTTAGAAACACAAATTAAGATAAACCTGCTTGTTTTGGGGATGTTGGAGGAAATATGGAAATCCCACTTGGACAATGCAAGCTCCGCACAGACAAGCATTGGGAACAAGTTCAGCACCAGGATTGTGAGCTCTGACTGACTTTCCTTACACAGCAAAGGCTAATCAAAGGACAGACACTTGGGTGTGAGATAAGCTAACTGCCATTATTCTTTTTAACTGCCAGATTAAGCAAAGGAAGAACCCTAAAAAAGTGAGGCATCTACTTTTGTTACTCAATATATCATGACAGCTTAGAAGAATTGGAGTTTTACATGCATAGTGAACTATTGTTTTGAATCACTAGACCATTCGCAGCAAATATTTCAGTTGCTGTTGTGTTTGCTGGTGGTTCTTATTTGATGGGGGAGCAAAAGATCAGGTAGTAATTTGTTAGCCTTAAAGTAAATAAAGGAAACTGAATTAATGAGTTAAAAATGAAGGAAAAATGGAGTGCTTTATTATTATCCGTAACACATTAGTAAGATGTCTTTCCTGTGCTTAAAGGTACGGTAGCTTCTCATGTATGTGAGGCAGATGGCTCTCCCTATTGACACTCAACAAGATACAGTAAGAGCTGCCTAAATTAAGCAGTGAATTATTAATCACAATATAATCTGAAAGTCTTGATCACCCAATGAAAAACATTAGGATATACAAGTAGCTCCAAAGCAAAAGCTGGTCACTGCGAAACAGCACATAATATAGAATGTCCTTTTGATGCCCGAGTTGCCCAGAGCTGGCATACTTTCCTGGAGCCCAGATATCGATAGATGTGTACTGACTAGTACAATATGGACACACAGCAAAATAAGCTGGTGTATTGTGCATTTTATTTTACTTTAAGTGTCCAACAACAAAATGCAGTGCAAAATCTTGTTTAAATAAATAAATAATCCATAAAACACAGTGTTCAAGTGAGGCAAAAGGCAAAATCAATAAACAATACAGGAATAAAACCAGAAGTATTAAATAAAGTCTTCTTTCTTTCTCTTCTCTAAGCCTTGGTGCCTCTCTACATCTTCTTAGCCCCAACTCACCCCTCAGGTATACTCAGCCAGAAGCTGAGACCCCAGGAAGCATAATCAACCTTTTAAAACTAGTTTGCACCCCAGCCACCTGAGCTGGTCATCACTGAGGTGTTCCAAGCCCTGGTCCATTGTCCCACCACTATCACTCACTGGCATTCAAAGGATGTTCATCTGAGCCCTTTGGTTGCGCCTGTTATTAGATACTCAGCAGGAGTGAATCTGGCCTATGATCAACAACAACAGTAATTTATTTTTTGTATAGCCTAAAAATCACAAAAGGAGTGTCGCAATGGGCTTTAACAGGCCCTGATTTTTGACAGCACCCCAGCCTTGACTGCCTAAGAAGACAAGAAAAAACTAACAAAAAATTCCTTGTGGGGAAAAAAATGGAAGAAATCTTGGGAAAGACAATTCAAAGAGAGACCCCCTTCCAGGTAGGATGGGAGTGGAATAAGTGTTAAAATTTCGGGTAAATACAACACAATAGTCAAAGCAGAACAAAAGAAATCCTCTTCACAGATCTAGATGGCCAATCTATTAATGCTACCTCAAGAATACACAATAGTATAATAGTAGTAGTACAAGCTAAAAGGCAATAATGCAAGAGTAGATTAAATCATCGCAGAACCAACTTCTGAATACCAAAAATCCTGCCCATCGCACCAGCTTATTTGCACAATTCCCTTCAGTTGACAAAACACTAAACTTTTTCTTTTTTCTTGATTCTGTTCTCTTGAACATATTCTCTTTTTTTTGCTCTGTCTCCATTTACTGTCCTCCAAAGGACTCTTCTCAGGCTCTCTTTATACTCTCATGGATGCCAGAGTGCCGATGTGGAATGGATGAGCTGATTGCACCTGCACATTAAGAAGCAAGCAGATCGCCTCCCCACCAAAAAACATTCGACAGCTCCACTTCTCTGCAACAGCCTACTCCCCCAAAGCCCAAGCAGAATTGTGTTTCTTTTAAAATTTACACCACCAAAGACCCTTAACATACCTTACTACAGTCCTGTATAACCTGTAGAAGGGCTTCTGTTCGGCACAAGAAACACATTGCTCTGGGTGGCAAGTTGGATTCAAATTATAATACAGAAAGATCCAAGTCTAATTCTGGTAAAATGGTGTCTTCCTCACATTATTAGTATAAGAAGTCTTTTCAGAGTATCACGGTACTCACTACAGTACTTTAATATCACATACTAGTTCAAGTTCAAGTTACTTGTTACGTGTGCACAACAGAGAGAGATTCTTACCTGTATGTCTCCAGCATATTAGTGACTACAGTAAATTCCAACAACAGCAACATCAGATGTAAGAAAGCAGAAAAAAAACATTATTAACTGTAATAATTAAAGTATCCATCCATTCATCCATTATCCAACCCGCTGTATCCTAACTGGAGCCAATCCCAGCCAACACAGGGCGCAAGGCAGGAAGAAGACCCCGGGCAGGAAGTCAACCCACTGCAGATGATTATAAGTATTTAACTCACAAAATACCAATGACTGTATTTTGTATTAATCATGCTGCAAGGAGCTATATGGTTTTTTACTTCTATATGATTTGATCCTCATTTAGGTAGGAAAGGAATTAAGTTAATGCACAGAATATGAGACTGGCTTTATGAGAAAATGCTGACCTCTAAATACTAACAGAACACCCTGTGAAATTATAAATCAATGTGATAGTTTTCTGAATTCTTGCTTAAAACTATAAGAAACATGTCCCTTATGGATTCAAAAATAAGGATTTATTAATCTAACCAGACAAAAAAGCTAGAAAAATGTAATTTCTTTATAACTTATGTACTGAACTATAGAAACTGCTTTAAATTGGTCTTGTGTGTGTATACTGAGAAGGGCATATTCCTTAGGAATGCAAGTACCTGGTGCCTCTTCGTTTTGGTATACTCCTATATGTAATAAATCAGGATGTAGCCAACTTACTGCAATCTAGGTATGACCTCAAAATGAACTGCTATGTTTTTTTCTCTTTGGCTAATTAATAAGCTAGGTAATATAAAGAGGATTTTTTTCTTTTAAGCAAGATTGTCTGTTCTGACCAGCCAGTGGCACTGATCTGGGGGCAGTCTGACTATCTGGCTGCAGTCTCTCTAACTCACCAAGAATAAATATTAAAAAAATTGCTTTTTATTTTAAATTGGTGTTTATCCCATTGTTTTTCGACTTCAGCGCTCATAGCGGACAGATATATACAAGCAACACTCATTTGGTACACATGTACAGATACCACAACCAGCGGCTGTTGGTCAGCTTTTTGACGTAAAGATGAAAACTGGCCCTAATCCTGGTGGTGTTGGTGCTAATGGGTGGATGAAAGAAATGCAGGATGGCTGAGATCTTTAATAATGCTACTGCGTGTTCTATACACATTACTGTTCAAAAGTCAGAGGAACTTTTTATCGTTCACAAAAATATTTGTCTTAAATGGTTATCTTATGTCTTCTGGATCAGTGTGTCAATTCTGGTAAAATGGTGTCTTCCTCACATTATTAGTATAAGAAGTCTTTTCAGAGTATCACGGTACTCACTACAGTACTTTAATATCACATACTAGTTCAAGTTCAAGTTACTTGTTACGTGCACAACACAGCGAGATTCTTACCTGTATGTCTCCAGCATATTAGTGACTACAGTAAATTCCAACAACAGCAACATCAGATGTAAGAAAGCAGAAAAAACATTATTAACTGTAATAATTAAAGTATCCATCCATTCATCCATTATCCAACCCGCTGTATCCTAACTGGAGCCAATCCCAGCCAACACAGGGCGCAAGGCAGGAAGAAGACCCCGGGCAGGAAGTCAACCCACTGCAGATGATTATAAGTATTTAACTCACAAAATACCAATGACTGTATTTTGTATTAATCATGCTGCAAGGAGCTATATGGTTTTTTACTTCTATATGATTTGATCCTCATTTAGGTAGGAAAGGAATTAAGTTAATGCACAGAATATGAGACTGGCTTTATGAGAAAATGCTGACCTCTAAATACTAACAGAACACCCTGTGAAATTATAAATCAATGTGATAGTTTTCTGAATTCTTGCTTAAAACTATAAGAAACATGTCCCTTATGGATTCAAAAATAAGGATTTATTAATCTAACCAGACAAAAAAGCTAGAAAAATGTAATTTCTTTATAACTTATGTACTGAACTATAGAAACTGCTTTAAATTGGTCTTGTGTGTGTATACTGAGAAGGGCATATTCCTTAGGAATGCAAGTACCTGGTGCCTCTTCGTTTTGGTATACTCCTATATGTAATAAATCAGGATGTAGCCAACTTACTGCAATCTAGGTATGACCGCAAAATGAACTGCTATGTTTTTTTCTCTTTGGCTAATTAATAAGCTAGGTAATATAAAGAGGATTTTTTCTTTTAAGCAAGATTGTCTGTTCTGACGAGCCAGTGGCACTGATCTGGGGGCAGTCTGACTATCTGGCTGCAGTCTCTCTAACTCACCAAGAATAAATATTAAAAAAATTGCTTTTTATTTTAAATTGGTGTTTATCCCATTGTTTTTCGACTTCAGCGCTCATAGCGGACAGATATATACAAGCAACACTCATTTGGTACACATGTACAGATACCACAACCAGCGGCTGTTGGTCAGCTTTTTGACGTAAAGATGAAAACTGGCCCTAATCCTGGTGGTGTTGGTGCTAATGGGTGGATGAAAGAAATGCAGGATGGCTGAGATCTTTAATAATGCTACTGCGTGTTCTATACACATTACTGTTCAAAAGTCAGAGGAACTTTTTATCGTTCACAAAAATATTTGTCTTAAATGGTTATCTTATGTCTTCTGGATCAGTGTGTCAATTCTGGTAAAATGGTGTCTTCCTCACATTATTAGTATAAGAAGTCTTTTCAGAGTATCACGGTACTCACTACAGTACTTTAATATCACATACTAGTTCAAGTTCAAGTTACTTGTTACGTGTGCACAACAGAGAGAGATTCTTACCTGTATGTCTCCAGCATATTAGTGACTACAGTAAATTCCAACAACAGCAACATCAGATGTAAGAAAGCAGAAAAAAAACATTATTAACTGTAATAATTAAAGTATCCATCCATTCATCCATTATCCAACCCGCTGTATCCTAACTGGAGCCAATCCCAGCCAACACAGGCGCAAGGCAGGAAGAAGACCCGGGCAGGAAGTCAACCCACTGCAGATGATTATAAGTATTTAACTCACAAAATACCAATGACTGTATTTTGTATTAATCATGCTGCAAGGAGCTATATGGTTTTTTACTTCTATATGATTTGATCCTCATTTAGGTAGGAAAGGAATTAAGTTAATGCACAGAATATGAGACTGGCTTTATGAGAAAATGCTGACCTCTAAATACTAACAGAACACCCTGTGAAATTATAAATCAATGTGATAGTTTTCTGAATTCTTGCTTAAAACTATAAGAAACATGTCCCTTATGGATTCAAAAATAAGGATTTATTAATCTAACCAGACAAAATCTAATGAAGCTATTAAAGCTATAAGAATGTAATTTCTTTATAACTTATGTACTGAACTATAGAAACTGCTTTAAATTGGTCTTGTGTGTGTATACTGAGAAGGGCATATTCCTTAGGAATGCAAGTACCTGGTGCCTCTTCGTTTTGGTATACTCCTATATGTAATAAATCAGGATGTAGCCAACTTACTGCAATCTAGGTATGACCTCAAAATGAACTGCTATGTTTTTTTCTCTTTGGCTAATTAATAAGCTAGGTAATATAAAGAGGATTTTTTTCTTTTAAGCAAGATTGTCTGTTCTGACCAGCCAGTGGCACTGATCTGGGGGCAGTCTGACTATCTGGCTGCAGTCTCTCTAACTCACCAAGAATAAATATTAAAAAAATTGCTTTTTATTTTAAATTGGTGTTTATCCCATTGTTTTTCGACTTCAGCGCTCATAGCGGACAGATATATACAAGCAACACTCATTTGGTACACATGTACAGATACCACAACCAGCGGCTGTTGGTCAGCTTTTTGACGTAAAGATGAAAACTGGCCCTAATCCTGGTGGTGTTGGTGCTAATGGGTGGATGAAAGAAATGCAGGATGGCTGAGATCTTTAATAATGCTACTGCGTGTTCTATACACATTACTGTTCAAAAGTCAGAGGAACTTTTTATCGTTCACAAAAATATTTGTCTTAAATGGTTATCTTATGTCTTCTGGATCAGTGTGTCAATAAGAAATTCATACTTTAGAGTTCCAGACATTGCTTCTGCAAAAAGTGAAGCAACACAATAAGACAGCTGAATGTCCTCAATGAAAGAAGCTAATATGGTAGTAGATGACTTTTCAGATAAAAACATGAGACATTTGAAGGCTTAATTAAGCAACTACAACAAAGAGATGCTAATGATCAATGACACAATGTTTAACAAACAGAAAGAGCCATGTAGATAGACTAAAACTTGGCAAGCACCACCATACTAAAAAGATGAGGTTGTGGTGGTTCAACCTGCAAATCTTATTCCACTGAAAAAGTGACCACAGTGACATGGCACAATGTAGCCATCCTGTGTCATCAAGGTCTCACCCAAGCAGAAATTGTGAAGCTGATAGGTGTTACCAGATGTGTTGTCCATGCACTTCTGAAGAAGCACAAACAGGCAGGGTAATGGAGTACTAGAAACACACTGGAGTGCAGCAAAAGAGAAACACATCAAGTTTACTTTTCTTCAAAATCGGAAGATGTCCAGCACCCATCAGCTGGCATAAACCATTGCAACCCTAATAAACAGATTTACAGTCCAGAGAAGTCTTATCAGAATTGGTATAAATGCAACCAAAAAGCCACTGTTCAAAGGTGGAAATAAATCCAAACAACTGATTCATACATGAAAAAATAAGGACTGGGGTGTAGAAAAATGGCAACATGTGCTCTGGACTGATTAGTCAAAATTCAAAAATATTTGCTCTAATAAATTGCAGTTTGTCATCAAAATGACAAAAGAACAAATTCTTATCCATCATGGAGTACCACAAGAGATTTATCTGATTAGTCCCAACTTTATTCTGCAGCATGACAATGACGGCCAAATCGTAGAAAGGAAAACAGGGAATCCTGCAGCAGATGGTATGGCCCCCACAGAGCCCTAATCTCAACATCACCACACTAGTCTGGGATTTTAAGTAAGATGTTTGCTGAGGAACTGTGGCAAGCTCTCCAAAAGGCATTGAACAGGAAACCACATCTTCACAAAGACTGCATTACAGTGGATCTAAGCAAAGGCAAAGAATGGAAAACCAAATATTGTTTTCATTTGTTTTTTTTTATGTTTATTTCACTTCCTAGGAAGTTTATTGACTACCGTATTTACTCACATTCAAGTTTTCCTACAGATAAGTTGGGGTTTGATTTTACCATCTAATTTTCCATATTTTATAATGTCGGTCGTATAAGTCACATGCAGAAAACTCACGCTATTGGTCCAAGAGATTATAATATGCTAACTCACGCTATTGGCCAAAGAGATTATAATATGCTAACTCACGCTATTGGCCCAAGAGATTATAATATGCTACCGCCCACCTGAGAGAGTAACTGTGGAATTGCAGGTCCACAGCTCACATCAAGAGGCCAGTTTTAAATAAATAATTGCCGTGCTGAGGGAGCGTGGTGGTTGAGTGGCTGAAGCAGTTACAGGGGGATTTGTGGTGTGGGCGTTTCTCACTGCAGAGTGAAGCAGTAAACTGGAGAGAGAACTGGTTTGAGCGAGCGAGAGAGAGAGAGCAAATGCAAGCATGTGCTCACAGGCAGTCAATCAGCTGGACAGTGAGCCCTAGTAGTGGTGATTGGCCGACACTTGGTGGGGCAGAAGGAAGTGGTCGCTCCAGCTGAGCGATCAAAGAGCTGGAGTGACCAGAAGTAGAACGGCTGGCCGCCTAAGGCCGAAAAGGGAGCGGGAGTCAGGAGGCTTGGGCGGTGAATTCCGTGACGTGGGCGTCCTGATCGCCAGGGAAGCCAAGTCTCGGTCTGGAGAATGCGCGACCGAAGCCAGGAATCAAGAGGCCTCCAGACCAGTGGAACCGAACAGTAGAAAGGTCAGCTGCTGAGAAGGCAACTGTCCTGTTGCAGGGCCCAGACAGGAGAAGCAGGAGAGCTGCCAGATAAAAGAAGACACCGGCTTGTTTTTAAAGGAGTATGCTTCAAGCATTGTTTTAACCATGTTTTAAAGAGTTTTTTCTAATGGATTTTAACCTCCACTTCACTTCTGTTTATATGAATTATTTATTTAATGAAGACTTTTTTGAAACACTGCACTATTTATTTTAACACGGTTTCTTTTTGTTGTTGCTTTTAAATAAAAGCACTTTTGCACCATCCCCATTGCTCTATTTGTTGTGCTTCACTGCCATGCACATCGGTAAGATTATCAATGGTGTCGGGTTCAGGGCTCCCAGAAGCACGATGGGAGCATGCAGCGAACCTGCATCATCACAGTAACCACGGAGCACACTGCCTTTTTTTTCTATGCATTGTGCCCACGTGACCACACAGTAATACCCGAACTATTCCGAAGTGATGTTTGCACTGTTTAGTATTTTTTGTATCTCACACCCTCATACACCTTTATCGCAAGAGTATTCCTTATCTACGATGAAGCGTTCAATCAGAAGAAAATATGATGCTGGTTTGAATTTAAAAGTCTTTGAAGTGGCGAAAGAAGTTAATAACTGTGCTGCAGCAACAAAATTCAATGTGTCCGAGAAACTGGCGCGTGATCGGAAGAAGCAAGAAAATGTTAAAAAAAAGTTGCATTTTATAAGTCAGGGTCTGATTTTATGGTTGATTTTTCAGGTTTCAAGACCCGAGTTATACGCAAGTATATACAGTAACCCTTAACTACTCGCACTGATGTATTTTGTACACCAATCTCAGTAATTTTTGTCCAAGGTTCTTTTACTTGAACCTACTGGCAGCATCCACGATCTATCTTCAGTTTAATTCACTAGTTTCCCTCCAGTGTGCCCCAGCTGGTTTTATGAGTGGATGTACAGTTGCAAGATCCATATGGTGCATTTAGTACACTGCGCGGGTACTTACGTAAAACAACGATGAGCTGTTCTTCTTGCAATGACTTTGTCTGCAAAGAATATTCAACACCTTAAGTGAAATGTGATACATGTACAAATTTTGCAGTGGAGGAAAGTGTGACCTGGTAACAAATGAGCACTGGAGAAGTGGACCAGGCTTATTTTCACATAAGATGAGAAATGGTGCGAATAGTTAAGGGTTAATGTAACCTATTCATAGCTTTATTTTTTAAGCATTCCTCCTATGTTATAGCACGTATTTCACAAGTGTGACTTCTGCACAATACTAAGCAGTAGGGAGGTTTGACCTAGTGATATTCTAAGTTAACTTTACCACTGGTTCTATTGTGTGATGGTGTTAATTTGGTACCCTTGTAGGACAAACTGACTACAAGATATTCAAAACTCCTTCATTCATCCATTTTCTGAGCCTTTAAAGTCCATGAAATCCATGTGTGAATAAGACCTAAATAGCATACCAGTCCATCACAGAGCATATTTACAGACGCAAAAACTAACTATCAAACTATCATGAACCTCTTGTTTGGAAGCACAATGGAGAACATGTAAAGAAAACAAAAAGCAAACAAAAAAGTAGCCAGGCTTAGTATTGGAAATAGGTTATAGTGCTGCAGTTTCTAAATTAGCAGCATGCTTTTAACTGAATTTTTCACAGATCATAACTTTTACACACCAATGTACCCAGTCATGTTTACAAGTAGCTGTGTCTCATTGTCTCTCCTGAAGGCTAATTTTGGTCAAGTCAAGTCAAGTTTGGGAGTATGCACTGGTACACTGCGTTGCCACACCCATGACATGATGAAACAACTCGGCATCCCAGTTGACAACCCCCCAGGCAGACACGCGGTCCAGTCCCACCCTCCGGAAAATGACCCTCTATCTGCCGCAGCCAGGTGTTATGTGGAGGAAGGATTTTCCGGAGAGACACAGTACCAAAGGAGTCCAGTCTCTGTCTCAGGTCACTGGATAGTGTCCATGTCTCGCAACCATACAGCAAGACAGGAAGCACCAGGACTCTAAAGACTTGGACCTTCATCCTTTTGCATAGATATCAGGAGCGCCACACACCCCTTTCCAGCGACCTCATGACCCCCCATGCTCTCCCAATCCGTCTATTGACTTCATAGAAAGAGTCACCAGAGACATGAATGTCACTGCCAAGGTAAGTAAACTTCTCGACAAGGTTGACGCTCTCTCAGCAAACAGACATACTGTTGATGGCTGTGCCCAAGAGGTCATTAAAGTCCTGGATCTTGGTTTTTAATTTTGGTGTCTGTTTCTAATATTTGTTTAATCTGGTGGTGGTGGCTTCCCAAGGTTTATTTTACTTTCCACCCACCTTCTTTTTATTGTTTTCTACAACAGTTGTTTGCAAGAAGCTGGAGGTAGGCACAGTAGAATTAACAATGGATGGTACTTTAATTAGATGCAGGTAAACCTGCACCAAGTAAATAAAAATTACCAATTCACTTACCATATACAGTGGATTCAGAAAGTACTCAGACCCCTCTACTTTTCACATTTTGCTGTTTTGCAGCTTTATGCTAAAATCATTTTAATTCAGTTTTCCCACACTCCTCAAACAATATTCAATAACCCAGAATGACAAAGTGAGAACAGGATTTTTAGAAATTCATGTAGATTTCTTAAAAAAAAACATAAGTATCACATTATTCAGACCCTTTTCTATGACACTTCCTGTTGTGCATCTCTTTCTACTGATATTAACTGAGACGTTTCTACACCAGGTTTGAAGTCCACCCATGATCAATTCAATTGATTGCTCATGATTAGGATAGGCACACATCTATCTAAATGAGGTTCCAAAGTAGACAAAATCAAAGCAAATCCAATCAATAAGGCTGAATAAATTGCAGAGCTTAGAGACAGGATTGTATCAAGTCACAGCAGCAACTCCTGAAACACTGAAAAATCCTAACAGCACAACTGCCTCTGTAATTATTAGTAGGAATAAGTTTGAAATAACGCTGACTCTTCCAAGAGTTGGCTGCATGGCCAAACTAAATAATCAGTTTAGAGGAGCCTTGGTAAGAGAAGGAGACTAAGAACTCAATGGTCCCTCTGGCTGAGTTTCAGAGAACCTGACAGAGCTTGAGAGGATTTGTATAAAACAACGGCAGAAAAAAATCCAAATCTATGTACTAAAATAACCAGACACCATCCCATCACAGAGTGCACTTACTTGTGCACCGACACCCGGTCCGGCTGATCTGGTGGGGTGGATGGTCTCTGTTTTTGGTTCAAACCACTGAATACAAAAAACCCTCAGACTACAAAGGAATATAATGCAGAAAAGACTCAAGTAATCTGAGCAAATAGATGCACAAATTAATCTCTATAGAAGATCAAAAGAAGCTTATGTATATTAGGTCTCTGTCTGAGAAGGTCCTTTATCATACATACTAGATTTTAATGCTTAGAACAGTTTTCTTCTAATTTTTTTTTTGTTGTTGAAGTTTCTAAGCGGTATTTCTTGAGCAGTGACATTTATTCCCTAATATAATTCCTGCTTAATTGGCATAATGACTTCATCTTCTACAATCTATGTGTAATAATTGTACCACCTTGTTATGCAATGTGAATGGCCTTGTATGGTACTTTGTGATACATGTCACCCTGAACAGCACTGCATAAAGTAATGACTGAATGACTTAAATTCATTGGTTATTGTAAAATTGTGCCCTGGGCAGGTTGCAGAGACATCACACTGAACTGGAAAGATTGCACCTCCCTGTGTTTAACAATCTATCTTCTATAAGTACTTCTGGGCCCTCCCAGGCCAGCCAAGAGACAGGATTCCTTCATAGTGCCCATGATTCCACCTCGGTGGGCCGTGCCCAGTATACTGAATGAGTAAAAGCATAATAGACCCTAGCCAAGGAAACTGTTTTAGATTTTTTAGTTATTGTCCATTCTGGTCCCTAATCATTCCCTGTCCCTGATTGGCTAACTATCTTTCACTCCCCTCACTACCTAATAGCTAATGAGTGTGCACGTACTGGTGCAATAATGGCTGCCATCATATCGTCCAGGTGAGTGCTACACATTGGTGGTGGTTGAAGTAGTTCCTCTCTGTCTATGTGGTTTGAGAAGCGAGAAAAACACTATATACATGTAATTATTTTTACTATTATATCTGTAACACGTCTGAAAACAGAGTCATGAAAATGATGACGTTTGAATGACTTGCAAAGGAAAATCTGGATCAAAGGTAAAATCAAAATAAACTCATAATGACTTGAGCATCCAAATATAGAAACAATCATTTAAAAGACGGCAGCAGCAAATGTCATGCTGCTTTACACCATAAAATTTCATTCATTTATATCAAGTAGCATGCAGTTGGAGTCCAGGCTACTATTGTCCCATAGTCCTACAAAACCATAGATTTCCACTACCTACCTTCAGGCAGGCTGCAAACTCATTTCAGACCTTCAAAGAAACATTCAGGCTATTTTTCTTAATACATTAATATTTTTAAGCTTGTTTCTTAGATCCACTGTGCAGTGTACAGCTTGAAATGGAGCAGATTGTTAATGTTGCCATACTAAATGAACGACTGATACACTTTGCAACAAAAAGTTTGAGGACTTTTGAATGATTGAATATGGTTGTTTCATTGCTAACAGGTACATAAAATCAGGCACATAGCCATGCAATCTCCATTGGCAAACAATGGTAGTAGAACAGAACGGGTTGTACTGAAGAGCTCAGTAACACAGCACTGTCATAGGATGCCACCTTTGCCACAAGACAGTACATGAAATCTCTGCTCCAGCTACCTATAAATGCTATTATTGTATAGCAGGAGCATCAAGGAGCAATGATAGCTCAGCCCTCAAGTGGTAGACAATGCAGAATGGGACTGCTAAGTGTTAAAGTGTGGAGCACGTAACAATTACCTATCCTCTGTTGAATAACCCACAAGAGTTCCAAACTGCCTATAGAAGAAACATCAGCACAAGAGCTGTGCATCAAGAGCTTCATGAAATGGATTTCCATGGCCAAACAGCTGCACATGAGCCTAAGATCACTTTGCACAAAGCCAGGCATTGACTGGAATGATGTAAAGCATTGTTCATTGTACTCCTGAGTAGTGGGTGCCAGACGGAGTCCTTCCGGATTGCACAGTGCCTCCTATAAAGTTTAGTGAAGGAGAGATAATGGCCTGGGACCATTTTTCCTGGTCTGAACTAGGCCCTCTTGGTTCAAGCAAAAAGTGCTATTAATTGGATTAAATGGAACGCTGACTGCAAGCCAAGTTTTCTCATCTAACATCAGTAGCCGACCTCACAAATGCCCTGTGGTATAGCGAGTGAAGTCCATGGTGGTGCACGATTTAAAATAAAGAAGCACTCAGGCTTTGCAGGGGTGTAGGTATGTATGGCTGAGAAGCTCTGGAGTGTTGAAAGAGTAAACAGTTGCCTTGTTAACATTGTCCCTGATGTCCCTGAAGCTTAATTGAATTGGTGTTAGACTGTAATGATTATGTGTTCTCTTAATTATTTTGAGAAGTATAGTACCATGGCAAAGCATCTTTCCCAACTCCCTGAGATGCTTCCATGGGGGCTGTATCATTGAAATACCACTATGCTCCTCTGATCATGGAGCTTAAATTACTGCGTCCTACACACTCATCTCATAGCTGGTGTCTTTAACTGATGAGAACTGTACAGAATTCATATCCAAGCAAATGGATTATTTTCTTGAAACAAATGCATCCTCAGAGGTCTCTCTCAGCAAGTATACTCTGGGAAACTCTGGAGGCATTTTTAAGAGGACAGATTATTTCGTATCTTTCTCATAAAAATAAACTGGAAACTATGAAGGTGTCTGAGTTAATCAGAGTAATTACCAGAGTATATCTAGAATACGCAAAATCTCCAAATGAGGCCTTCTATAAGAAAAGACAGATTTTGCAATCACAATTTAACCTTTTGACTACTAAAGAAATGGAACAACCCATCTTTAAATCGCAACATCATTATTATGAACACAGAGAAAGGGCCAACAAGATCTTAGCCAAGTCAATCCACAGGCAGGAAGTGCGTTATGCAATAACAGCAATTAACAACACAGATGGAGACAATATTATTGACCATAAAAATATAACTTACAAATTTATAAAGTACTATAAGTCCTTATATTCTAATCAATTTAAAGAAGTTAAGACATAATCTAATGTGTTTCTTGATTTATTAGCGATACCACTGCTAGATATTCTTATTGTTTCAGAACTAGATAAACCTCTGACCTTTCAGTATTACTAGAGGCTATAAACTCACTTCAGAGTGGGAAAGCAGCCAGTCCTGATGGCTACCCAGTGGAATTTTATAAAACAATTCTCAAATATGTTAGCCCCACTATTATTAGCAACAGACAAAAAGACAAAAAAATTCTACCAAAAAAACTTTTTGCCAGGCATTAATTACCACCTTTCCTAAAAAGAACAAGGACCTACTACAATGTGCATCATACAGACCAATCTCTCTTCTGAATAATAATGTTAAGAATGTTAATAATGTACTATCTAAAGTTCTAGCCAGAAGGACTGAGAAAGTGCTTCCTTCTGTAATATCACAAGACCAAACCAGATTTATTAAAAGCAGACACTTAACTTTTAATCTTCAATGTTTGTTTAATATAATATATTCACCCATTATATCCAACACCACAGAGAACCTATGATCTTTAGATGCAGAAAAAGCATTTGATATGTTTGAATGGGACTACCTGCTCACCACATTGCACAAATTTGGGTTCGGCGCAAACATATGTGCATGGATCAAACTATTTTATACAAGTCCAGAAGCTTCAGATCGTATTACTAACACTATTTCAGTCTACTTCAAACTACAACGTGCTACTCAATGAGAATGCCCCTTATCACTTTTGCTCTTTGCAATCACCATTGAACCGTTGGCTGTATACTTTCGACATGCATCAGAGACAAAGAGGATTCTCTTATCGGAACCACTAAACATAAGCATTAGCAGATTTTCAAAAGATATCTGGATACAAAATCAATTTGAATGAAAGAGTGAATTCTCCAGCACCTGGTCACCTCCCCATTTATCTTAGAAGATCAGTTTAAATATCTAGAGTTCAATATTACAAGTAAATATACAGCTCTCTTTCAACAAAATTTTGCTATGTTCATGGAAGAAATTAAACAAGATATGACTAGATGGTCTACCCTCCATCTTACATTAGCAGGGAGAATCAACAAAGTTAAGATGACCATCCTTCTCAAGCTGCTCTTTCCATTTTAAAGCATCTCCATATACATTAACAAATCATTTTTTAAGAAACTCAATCATAACTTAATTTATTTGGAATTCGAAACATCCACACATCCAAAGGATGACTCTACAATGGCCTAAAGGAGAAG
Source organism: Polypterus senegalus (assembly GCF_016835505.1). NCBI lineage: Eukaryota > Metazoa > Chordata > Cladistia > Polypteriformes > Polypteridae > Polypterus > Polypterus senegalus. The sequence continues at coordinate 25,960,445 of NC_053167.1, read as the reverse complement.
GGGGCATGGTACTTCCCAACTTTCAATTTTATTATTGGAGGGCAAATGTACAAGCTATAAAGATGTGGACATCGACACAGATTGATGAACATCCACAATCCCGGTCTGCAATAGAAATAAAATCTTGCAGTACTTCTTTAAATTCCCTGCTCTGTGCCCCAATAAATACAAACTACTGTCATTACACTAAAAATCCAATTACCCTTCATTAGCTCATAATATGGAACCAACGTAGGAACACTTTAAGACAGAAAAGCTTGCATCTGTTGCACCTCTACATAACGACCACCTTTTTCTTCCCTCTCAAACATATACACTAGTTAATGTCTGGAACAAGTCCATGATTATAACACAGATAATGCTGTTACATCCTTAATTATGCTTCAAATACAAATTTTCATCAACACAATTCCTCCACAACTTTCAAACTAGAAACTTTGCTAAATATAACCAGCCCTATTTTCTTCACCTTTCACCTTGCTCTATTCCAGAAGAATAATTGATGAGTCTTGAAGATTCAGATAGCATCTCTTCAATTTCTCCTTTTAAACTCCCCAGAGTACATTGGGGAAATGATCTGTCACTTAATATTTCAGAAAAGGAGTAGAATGCAGCCATGCATAGAATACACTCGATCTCTATATGTACAAAGCATTTGGTCGTTCAACCTAAAATCTTTTACCTCATCTAAAATTGTCACATAGGCCACATGTTCTGGTCATGCACCAAGTTAACAACATTTTGGACAAAAATCTTTGCCTGCCTATCAGACAGCCTTGGTGTCACAATCTGTCCTAATCCAATAACAGCTGTGTTTAGTGGACTCCCAGACCGGCTTAAAGTAGAGAAGATCAAACAAACTGTAATTGCCTTTACCTCACTTACTAGCACGTAGACTTATCTTGTTCAACTGAAGAATCCCACCCCACCACTCTTAAGTCAGTGGTTAACTGATATTCTATACTATTTGAAATTGGAAAAAAATAAATTCTCACGTAGAGGCTCTGTTTAAAACCTTTTTAAAAATATGGCAGGATCTAATCAATAACATTTTATCTTTGGTTGCTGGCACCTATCTTTATCCCTTGGGTGGGGGAAAATTTTTGCTTTGATTTGTTAAATTTGACTTGACTGTATGGAATGTTATCTGTTTCTAATTAAAATCAATAAAAACATCATAAAAATTGAGCAGTATATGTAATACTTAGCTAAGCTCAAAATCAAACTAGAGCTGTCACATTTCTAAATTGTTTTGGTATTAAGACCATAGTTCCCTGGTAGTTAGGAACAAATATGTTCCCCAAGATTTAGTATTACTGTATATTAAAGATCACATGTATTGCTGTGGTTAGCACTACTGCCTCATAGATTCAAGATATGGTTTTCATTCAACACTCAGTGCTTGACAAAGTGCAGTTGAATGTTCTTCCAAAGTCTGCATCTGCTTTCTTCACACATCCTTAAAGCCATATTTGTTAGAGTAATCTGTGACTGTAAAAAGGCTCAGGAGGGTGTGAGTGTGGGAAAGTGCCCTGTGATTGAATAGTGCCTGGTCCAGTTTCCTGCAGTGTACAAAAGCCCCTTATGACCCTGAATTGGATTAGGTGGGTTTCATTGCGTACATATAAAAGATCACCTTCCCTATTCAGGTATAAAGATATCTAGTATGCTATCAGTTGTCTTAAAAATGAGAACATTTAGAGAATTCACTGAGCTACTATGTTAGTCATTAGCTTTGGACAAGGTGGGACACTGGTTTTCACTAGTGTGCTCTAGCTGCAGGACCAAGGTTAGTTTCCCAGCATGGTGGTACTGTGTGGAATGTATGCGTGTTTTGCCCATGACTGTATAGGCTTTTCCAAGGTACTCTGGTGTCTTCCCAAATCTCATATACTTGTAGGTTAGCTTACTAGATTACTTCAGTTTTTCTCAGTGTGGTTGTGCATATAATTGTATCCTGTATCCCGGACTTGCACCTACCCAAGATTGGTGTCTGCCTAGTGTTATAACATCCTATAATAAGACGAAACAAATTGCTCACTTATCATTTTATGAAAGGTATTATACAAGAGGTACTTCAAATTGTTCAGGTTAACGGCCTTTCCTGAAGTCTTGCTGTTCTGAACACAAGAAAATGCTAGGGAAGCTGGAACATGAAGCAGGAATTTGGACTTTCATTTTACGTTTCACTTACTTACCTTTTAATTTCAGTGAACTTACCATAATCTTGAAAGTCAATGCTTTTGTCCAATTATTACTAGTGTACCGAAGAAGCTAGTTGTCCATTCTTTGCCTAGCTGTGGTCATTTAAGGTCTTGAGAGGATATTTTCATGAATCCCTATTCTATGTCTATTTAGCAGCATTAGATGTTTTCAGAATTAAACAGAGCATTATATACATATGAAATGACATGTTATTTGGGTCTAAATTCGGAAGATTAAGGCCCCAGACTGGAATCCTACCAAATGCTCTGCCGTACTGGTCAAGGATTATGTCAGGGCTTGGAGTGTACACCACATGGTCATATAAATGCAACAGAAGTGTGCTCTGCACTAATTTGTGGCTTAGTTTTATCCCTTTTTTCTTCTGAGAACTTGAAAAATGATCAGCTATGATAATGGAAAGAAGCAATAAAAAGTGATTTCTGCCAGAATAATACATCTGAAATGTTTGCTAGGATTGATGCCAAGCTTCAGAACACATTGGCTGACAGCGACATTGTGCTGATTTTTTCAAAAGTGTGACTAAGCGGAGACAGGCTGCTGCACATAACTCAGATGATGGCAGTTCCCATTCACAATATTGGCTGGTGTTCTTAGATTGACGTTCGGAATAGGCGCTGTCTGCATCCTTCAGCACCATCATTATTTACAGTTTAACAAGTAGCTGTCATGTCTGTGCTGCACTGCATTATTATTCATGAGTATATAAGATACATGAGCAAGAACTATAAGACAGAGGGAAGCTGTGGTGGTGACAGTGGAGCTGGTGTGCCTCTCTGTGTCTGAAAAGCTACCTTAGTGAGACTTGTACCTTGATTGTGCATCTCACCTATTAGATAGGGTAACAACTGTAAGAAAGAACTCCGATGGGCCCTTAAGCAAGGCCCTTAACCTGAAAATTGTTCTGGAGTGCTGTACAATGTCTAATCATGTGCTCTGACCTCCTAAGGTCATGAGAAAAGACTAATTCCCTTCTGGGATTAATAAAGTATATCAAATCAAAATTCATAAGTCGAAATCAAAGGGAGAAGTTTTCACTTTGATCAGTGACTGATGTGTAGTTATTCCTATTATTTGACATCCAAAAACATATTCTATTGATAAAATAAGCCCTACGACACATTTATTCTTCTGACAAAGCTAATTGATCCAATAGCTACACCAACCTTGTTATGGTGGCTTAAATGTTGATAATGCCACCTCACTGCTCTTTAGGGATCAAACCTCAACTCTTACCATGGTGATTTGTTAGTGTTAAAGTTAAGAAGTTTCTCAAACTATCTGGCTGCTTTAGTTCAAGTGCAAGTTCATTTATTAGACACAGTGTGGATGAAAAAGGTGTTCTGTGTAATGATCTGGTGTTATTTCCAAGGCCCAGCAGTGCAGGGGTATGTTCCAGCTGAAAAGGCAAGTTACATTTTAGACTCTGTTGAAGAAGGCAAACAAGTTGTGGAAAAAAAATGGAGACTGGTCTTTTAGCTATTTGATAAGGAATATGTGAGTTACTCATGTATGTTATCTGCCTCAGTGCTGAAATTGACTCAGTCCTCTGTAGGTGCACACTTTAAATTAAATTTATTCTAAAAAAGTGTGATTCTGCTTATAGTCTCATTGTAACATAATCTTCTCAAATCTGCTCAGCACAATTCAAGATTCTGAGGTGGGCTGGCGCCCAGCCTGGGGATTTGTTCCTGCCTTGCGCCCTGTGTTGGCTGGGATTGGCTCCAGCAGACCCCCGTGGCCCTGTGTTAGGAAACAGCGGTTTGGATAATGACTGACTGACTGATAATTCAAGGTTGTGGTGGGTCAAAGCCTAATCCCATAACATAGGGCACAAGGCAGGAATCAGCAGCAGATGAGGTGTCACTCCATCACCTTCCCTACTCATGCAAACTAGGGCCAGTTACATGAATTAACCTATGCATATATACATTATAGTGAGGAAAAGTTTGGACATAACCAGAAATGTTCATGTTTTTGACAGAAATTAATACCATTAAATTGATTAGCCAAGACATTACTAGTGTTTCTAATGGCAATTACTGCTTAAAATGATTGATTTTCTAATTTATTATACACAAATGACTGCAAAGCCTCATTTTGGCAGCCATTCCTACATTGTCCTAATGGTGAACTCCCTTATCTTAATTAGTCATTTCAAATGGCTAAATTGGTTATTAGAAAAACCTTTATCATTGCATTAACACAGTTGAAACCCAATATTCTGCTCATTTGGGTTGCAGGGTACCGGAATTTCTAAAGTTCAGTTCTTGGTTCAAAAATTGTGAAAATGAAACAGCTTTCTCAAGAACTATGTCAGCCTTTAGTTTTTTGCAGAATAAAGGATATTCCATGTGACAGGCTGCCAAGTAAGTGAAGATTTCTTTCAAAGGTGTCTATTACTGTCCTCAGAGAAGAAGACAAACTGGATCTAAGCAGGGTAGAAAAAGAGGGGTAAAGACCATCAGGGTATGAAATTTGAGAGACAATTGCCTTACAGGCATTACAAGTCCTCAGTTGGGCTTCTTCCTTAAAGAAACACCAAATAACTGTGTCATCTGCAACATTGAAAAGACAACTCAGGAACACTGGTGATAATATACTTTTCTTGTCATCTTCCATCCAATGTCTGTGTTCTTTTGCCCATTTTAATCTTTTTATTTTCCAGTTCCAGATATGCTTTCTCTTTGATGCTCTGCCTGTAAGGCCAACATCTGGGAGTTTTCTTTTCTCTGTTGCAGATGACATTTAAGGAAGAAGCCAGCTGAGGACCCATAGGACATTTGTTTCTGAAACTGCAGATTCTGGTGTTCTTTTTCTGTTATTCAGTTGTCCATCTGGGCCTTCCCTTCTTTTTCTATCCTGGTTAGATCCAGTTTGCCCTCTTCTCTCAATACAGCTATAAACACTTTTGTAACAAATCTACAGTTTCTTGGCAGTCTGTCATATGGAATGACTTTCGTTCTGCAAAAACAAAAAACAAACAATGACATGTTTCTGAGAAAGCTGTTTCATTTCGGCCATTTTTGAAGCCAGAACTTTAGGTATACCAGTACTTTGCAACTCAAGGGAACAGAATACAGAATAACAGGTTTCAGTGATGCTGGTGTGATTGCAAAGGTCTTTCTTATTACCATTAAAAACGGAGACATGACTAATTAAGGGTAAGCTAAGGGAATTAGCCAATAGGGCACTGAAGGAATTGCTGCTGAAAATGGATCTTTGCAGTCATTTGTGAATAATAAATTAAAAAATTAGTAATTTCAACCAGTAATACCCATTAGGAACACTTGTAATTGTCTTGGTTATATTTTAAAATCAATTTAATGATATCATGATAAAAATGCAACATTTCTATCAAAAACATGTAATTCCTGGGAATATTAGGTGCCCATTTAGTAAAACTGCTACAATTTTACACCAATCTGTTTTAACTACATCATGCATGTAGGAACCTCTGGTCACCAAATATGCCAACTCTTACATTCCTCTTTCTTCAAGGTTTTTGTTTCTTTTGTTCATCAGACATTCAAGCCCTCCTGTGGACACTCCCAGGCACAGATACATGGTGTTATGTAATTATATACTTGTTGTTGCTGTGCTATCCGCCTAAAACAGGTTGAAGTACTCAAAGTAGACCTCAGAGTTGACACTTACAGTGCACCATCTTTGGAATGCATTTTGATTTGTATTTCATCAAGATCTCTGGATTTCTAAGGTTAATGTGCTAACTACTGGACCACATCAGGTTATTACTGCATCATGGCAGTAAAATGGAATTGTTTATTTTGTTTTCTGGCTGGTCTGTCAATACAGCAGCTAAAATTCACTTGTTTCAATTATCCAATTCATTCTTTTCTTGGTGCCTCAGGTATGATTTTAGCCTTTGTACAAGTGACGTCTTCTGGAAGATGGAAGAAATGGCGTCACTGTAGACTGGTTCAAATGGAACAGTCACTGTATATGAAAACTACATGGACCACCAAGACGGTGCAGCTAACATTCTCCAGCAAAATGCTGGGTGGCCAGAGGTTCTCTACGATGATCCTTGGTAAGGTTACTTTTGCAAGATTTAAATTTCATCACAGTTTTTTGGTTTTCCTGTAATCTATTAAAATGTGGTGTTCAGATTATATATAAGGAAAACATAGGTGGGCTGAACTTAAATAAAAAAATAACTAATCTATAATAACTGTAACTGTAAGTAAATTGTATACAAACAATACTCATCACTTATACAGTATGTCAAGAGTTATTTATTACCTTGCACCCAAAGGATAGGCCCTGGCCCCAGTGACCCCATGATTGGATTTAAAAGGGTTTAAACAATGAATGGAGGGATGAATATTATCTAGCATTTCGTAATAATGAGAGCTGTGTAAGTGTGGTATCAATCTGAAAACAGCACATTACAATCACAACTGAGAATGAACTTTAAAAATATATATATATTATTTGATAAGACTGCTGGCCTCAAAAATTGAAACTGGAAAAACGATGCGTCTGAAATGTACAGGTGACAGGTGCAAAATGAAATTTAGTGAAGGTTGCTATAATATATTTGTAATGTAAAAGTCAAGAAGAGGAATCTTCACAGGGTCAGTGAACCTATCATTGAATCAGTGCACATCCCATAATAAGTTAGACACTACCATTCAAGGAATGAAATTCAAATGTGTCTGAAGGATAACTGTTTCATTCCTTATTAGCACAATGCCCTGCAGTACATACATTTTGAATGTGACTGCATGCATGAAAACCAAGCATCCCTTTATATATTTCTTGTCGCTTACTCTTAAAACCTGCTCCCTTTCGGCCCCCCATTTCTCCTTAAATCAGAATTGCATTCTGGGCTCTTCAGCAGCTCCTCGCACTTTTTGTAAAACTCATAATTCTTGCTGACAGCAGCAGCCCTGCTCTTTTGAATTGTGGCTGCATTTGTGGGCCCGGCCCCTAGAGGAGATCTGACAGAGACAAAGCATCACCAGGTCCCTCGAGGAGGTCCATAAACAGCCATCCTCAAGGGAATGCTGGATGGTCACTTGATTTGCCTTTTTATATGTTCACTGGTCAACACTTCAAATGTTAGACTTCCATCTTTAATTTTTACATTTGGTTAAAGGGTTTGTGACAGTCCCAGACTTTATCAATGCAATAAAAAGTATAAAATAGCAATAACAGAAAGAGTTACAGAAATTCAAAATAGCTATTTAAAATTGCCAAGCAAAGATGTTCATGCATCAGCAGCAGCTCAGTTCAAAAAACCTGGATATTCTCATCCAAAAAATACATAAAAATACATAGTGACTAAACGTGTACGCCGTCTTTCCATCACACCATTTTTCTTTACTGACCACTTTAGGGTCATGTGAAGATGAAGCCAAAACTGGCAGCAACGAAGAGAAGGGAGAAATCAGCCTTGAATGGGATTTCACTCTTCACAACCAGTCAATTTTAAAATCACCAGTCATTCTAACATATGGGATAAACACTATGAACATAGCAAAAACCTACATAAATTTGGGAAAAAAATATAAACCTGACACCGATAATACAAAGTGAAGATCTAAACAAAGGTCCCTGGAGTTGTAAGGCTACGGCACATACTATGGCACCACATGTGACCATGAATATGTCATTTTGGCAACATACAGTATGCGGCATGTAATTGTTGATTTATGTTTTTTTTTTTTTGTGTGTGAGCTGTCTATGAAAAGCACAGTGTAGCAATGATAGAACTTCCGCCTCACATTTAGGAGACCAGAGTTCACTTACAGGGTCTTGCCAGTGTGAAGTTTACATGTTCTCCCCATGTTTGTGTGGATTTCCTACCACCGTCCAAAGACTTATAGATTCGGTTTAATTGGCGACACTAAATTGTCCAGAGTTTTATTCCCGCCTTGCGTTAGCTGGGATAGGCACCAGTCGCCCCTGCAACCCTGGTCTGGATTTGGTGGATTTGAAAATGACATAATTATTTATTACATATATAGGCAAATCTGTCCAGACAAATAGGACAATTGCAGAAGCTTTCCTTAATGTCATCATCTCCATAATATTATGATACCATTACGTCATTTTTTTTTTTTTTTTGAGCTTAACACATTTTCCTGGAGCTTTGAAACTTTATGACTTTTTTTGTTAAACCAGATAATAAAGCCTATGCACAGTATTGTGCCTTTTAAGAAAGTACAAAGGAGTTTATAAGGTAAGCAATAGAAACTATGTGGTCAAACGACAGAAATGGGTTGAATAACTCTTTGAGTCTCTTTCTACAAAATTAAAGGGAAAGTTGGATAGAAAACAGAAAATTTAGTAAACAATTAAGACATGAAATGAAAGAAAAAAATCTGCTAAAACTAGTTAAAGTCTCAGTTAGACATAAAACTCAGACAAATTGCCGGAGTTTAATTAAATAATATTTAATACTGATGTTTCCAACATCTTGAGATTGCCTTAAACGTTGTATTTATTTTAAAATTTTTCTGAGCTCAATATAATTTTCTGAACTTAACACATTTTCCTAAGGTTTTACACTTTCTAAACATAGCTTTTTCCCTTTTTACATTTTTTTATTGTATTTCTTTTTTTTTTATTTACCAAAATATTTTGGATTTACCGCAACAGCACTTTGTTTTAGTTCTGGGCACTGCTATTTTGTTTCCTTTGCCTGGACTCCACCATCTTTGTTCAACTAAATGCTTCCAGAAGTCACTTCTTCTGGTGTCATCAGTGCAATGAGATTCCCCAGTTCTTTGACTATTTCACTTGATTCTTCAGACTTTGTTTTTATGATAACCCGTTGAGTTTTGACCCATGATTGTTTGACTTTCTGGGATCATCTCCCACTTGTGTCCTGACTACAAATGCACCTTTTCTGTTTCCTAATGCCTGCTGTCCTTCCATGACAGTACTACATATAACCATGCTCTTTTCTTTGAGATGGGCTGCTGTGCACGGCAAATTCTTATAAATTGTAATTTAAAATGAGTGCAGCTATAAAAATAAACAAATATTCAGTGATCACAATGGTAAGGTCTTTCATAGCTGTATAACTATGCTAAATGTGCATTTAGCTATATTTAACTCAGTGCTGATTGCTGTTTTTGATAGTCACTGTTGATATTTACTACTAACCTGATCACTATATTTTTATTTTAGTATGTCTTTGTCATGAATGAATTCATTGTAATCATTTTTTGCTACATTAACATTATGTTTCTCCAAAACAAAGGAGAAGAGGTTTTATGATTTAAAATATCTTTAAAGTAGATAAAATACTTGTGCATATTTTTCTGTACCATTCTGATTCTCACAGTCATTACCAGTTTGTTTACGATTGTGATGAGGTTGCTATGGAAATGACCCAACCTGTTACATCATTGCTTGGACAGTATAATATGGTGATATCTAGAATTTCTAAGACTTATGGATAATACCAAAGACTACAGACAGGTATGTTCAGTTGAACTGCCCAGGTTATCACTCTCTCAAGAGTGTCTAGTTGAGCACCAGCAGCCGCCTCTCGCACCACTTCCACTATCTGCACTGGCAGCACTCTAAAAGATGGGACGTAAGAAATGGTGGGCACTTCTTTCTTTGCACAACTCATTTTTTTATTTAAACAGGATGTTCTCTCTCTATCCACATTCTTATCAATGGATTGCTTTCAACTTATAAGTGTATTGTCTGTTTTTGTGACACCATAGAATGATGACTCAATATAAACTTTCAATTTTATGTTTGACCTTTATAAGAAAATATTACAGTCAAACTTTACAAGAGGGGAAGGCAGAGGCCAAATGAGAAGAAAACCCTTTATGAAGGATGAATCAAGAAAGCTTCAGTGGAAGGTAACAGCTTACATCAGTAAAAGGAATGTTATAACATGTTCAGAATTTTAGTAATGTAATTTTCTTGTAATGATTGTATCTATGCTTTAAAGTTTGTAGATCAGTATGCTCAACTTCACAACATCATGTGTCATATTACATTATGTCAAGGAACAGAATAAAAACTTCAGCTTATTTATACATCAAAACTGACATATAAAGCAGACAAACATTTTTGATGGCTTACAAGAATTCCGCTTTCCATTATTTATAAAATAGTTAAGTCCATTTGCTGAAATGATTCACAGAGAAAACATCAGAATGCCCAAGAAGGTGGAATCTCTCACTTTAAATAAACTCTAGAGTGAATTATAAGAGGTGGCAGTTCCCATTCACATCATGGGCCATATTGCTTTATTAACAGTGTGGGCAGGAGTAGTGATTTCTGTCTTATAATCATGTGGAATGGACAATGAGGTGTTTATGTACACAACTGCATCACTCGCTTCAAAGGACAACAGGATAACTTGTGTTACTGCCAGTGCCTCATTGGACTTACATGTCTTGTTTACCATGACAGTACTATTAGAACATGGGGAGTAGCTAAAAAATGACCATAGGAGAACCATTTGAAAAGTGTTTTTCAAAGATTTATGTGGCCAATTTATTTTATAAGGTTTCTGATTCTAGCATGTGTTTGCAATGCTACAAGTACTTGGGGGTCCACATTAATGACTGAACTGGTCTCGTATTAGAGAGAAGCTTTATAGAAAAGGGCAGAGCAGACTCTTATTTTTAGTAGACTGCATTCCTTTAACACTAGAATCCCTAAAGCCTATGAAAAAAGACATAATGCCGGGCCACATTAAATTCCTTCCTTCAATTAGCTCAAGCAGCCTGCTACTCCATTTCCCCTTAAAGGTAAGAACGGCTGCCTCTAAAGAAAGAGGTTGCAGGTTTGATCCTGGGCCTTCTCTGCATTTTCCATTTTGAGTAGTGAGCTGCTATTATTACTATCATATAATAAAAACATACGTTTGATTTGAGTCTGTAACATCCATTATAAATTTTTGATCTTGTAAAAGTTATTTTTAATTCAGTTTTATTCTCCCAGTCACATTTACTTGGTACAATGAACTTGCCTCTCCCTCTCTGAGTTGATGCCGTTTATCTCCATTGTTTTCACAAGAGCAGCGATGACCACAGTTGGTGCTGTGGTTGATGCCTGGTCAAAACTATTTGTTGTACCAGCCATCATATATAAGGTGACTGCTATCATACTATCATGTAGCATCTGCACTTTGACTACAAAGACACCCATACAGACCGTGTGGAAAACGACAGATTTGCACGTGCATGTGCAATGCTACTTCTTATTTAGGACAAGATCCTAGTCATCCCACAGGAGAAATACTTTCCAAGACTGTGGTCATAAAGCTGTTTCTGGACAAAGGCAGAACTGTAAAAACAGAGAACTTTTTCACGTCACCTTTGCTGGCTAATAAACTGCTACACTGCAACACAACTCTGCTTGGCACCACAAAGTAGGACAGGAACCTCCACCTGCAGTTAAAGTTACTTCAGTATGCGTGCAGTTCTCCATGCTAGTACTGTATATAGATCTGCCAGTGCCATGCTGACAATGTATGCACCCAAAAAGAAGAAGTCTGTCTGCATTCCCAGTACCATGCACCATAAGGTGGAGATTGGACAAGATAAAAAAAAAAAAAAAACAATGTTTAAATGACATAGTGGTTTCAAATAATTGCATTTTCATGCAGGGATGTGTGTGTCCATGCATGAGAGAAGCAGAGACAGATTTGTTATCATTCAAGAGGTTACTGGAATATAAAATAAATACTTTTGCAAAGGTATAACAAAAAAGTGTGCTTTTATTCAAGAAAAAAAAAAGAATACAAAAAATTATAAAAAAAGTAACAAAATACCAAGAAGACATGATTCACCAACATTTGTTTGTCTTCTTATATCCCTTCAGCGATATCTTGTACAAGTAGCAAAACTTTTCACCAACTGTTAGAGACTCAAAATAAATGTATGGTTTATTATATAATAGTAATAATAACAGATGCTCAATACTCAAAACAGAAAATATGGGAAAGACCCAGGATCGAACCCACAAACTCTTAATTTAGAAGCAGCCGTTCTTACCTCTACATGCAATTGATATCTGGGTTTCGGTTTTTACATAATAACAGCAACATGTAAATTGAATAATTTCTTTTTCTTCGGTTATATTCTTGAATAAAGGTGCACTTGTATTGTTATACCTTTTGTGAAAGTGTTTATTTGATATTTGGACTTCAGTCTTAACACATCATACATTTTACGTGAACATTTTATTAATTTTTAGTATAACATGAAAAAAGTTTTTTGTTTTAGTTGTGTTCTACATTTCTTGACTTACATTTCCTGTCATCCAACATTGTTGTAGAAACACATGTGAAATGTATGGATTCCAAATAACGATATATTATTTACCCTATACAACTCCAGGCACCTCACACCTAGATAAACAAACTTGAACTGGGAGAAGTTCAGCTCCATCAGTGGGAGGGGGATGGGATAGTAGGCTGCTTGCTGCCTGTACTGGTTGACACATTTGCAAAACAAAGACACTGATGAAGAGGGGTGAAGGAATTTAAGATGGCCTGGCATTACGACTTTTTTCATAGGCTTCAGGGATTCTAGTGTTAATATGGGTGGTGACACCCTTCACATCTTCTACAACTCAGTGATGGCCAGTGTGGTTTTCTACACTATGGTGTGCTGGGCTGGTAACATTATTTCAAGAGAGGCGCACCAAATTAACAAGCTAATTTAAAGGACAGGCTCAATTATGGGACACACTCTGAACTCCCTGGAGGTAGAAGAGAAGGAGAGAATTAAAATTAATCATTAGTCAAGTCAGGAGTTTTTATTTCTTTGTTACAGTATTCATTTATTGAGCTTCTGTACAAAGTCAAATTTCCCCTTTCGGATATATTAGGATCTATCTATCTATCTATCTATCTATCTATCTATCTATCTATCTATCTATCTATCTATCTATCTATCTATCTATCTATCTATCTATCTATCTATCTATCTATCTATCTAGGTTTACGGTCCAACTGCTTCCAATTGCTTAATTAGAAAACAATCCTTGCCAATCTCAGACCTCATTTAACGTTATGGCTTGTTAGTCTGCAATGTTAAGTTCTTATATCATTTTTTTTTTTTTTTGCTTTCCAAGGAAATCATGCACATGATTTGAATCCTATAACTGATAATCTTCAGTCTGTCACATATTTCTCTTAAGTGTTTTATTAAACCAAATAGTCCATGATGAATCAACAACAGTATAAATGGAAACAAGTTAGATGGAGAACTGCTGGCTCGTTTGTCATTTACATCTTACTGCTAATAAAGAGCAGTTAAAGCAATGAATACATTTAAGACTGAAATATGCAATTAAGGGTGAGAAACCTTAACAAATGAGACCACTAAAATGAAGCATCAAATGTCACTTCACCAATAAGTGCTTAATTGACTTCTCATTAAGAAACTGGGTTGAAACAAAAACTTGCAGCCACTGTGGCCCTCCAGGACCAGCACGGCCTACTTCTGAAATTTTTTATCATTTATTTCATGACACCATTTTTTAAATTGAGGGCAGTGCCATATTTGTATTTGCAATTGAATTCCATGACAATATAAAGGTCAGCATATGCATTTCAGGATCTCCTCCATTACTGTAAAAATCTAAACATCTAGTGTGTGATTCTGTTTGCTTTTCTAATCCCATCTCTTTCAAGAGACCCCTGATTTATGATTTGCTTAGTTATGTTAATGACTGATCAGTAAGATTCTTGGTTTTGACCTCAGCTTGAAGTTTGACTACATCCTATTGCCTGATCAATTCATTAAATTCTTACCAGTCTCTTCTGAATCAGTACAAAAGTCAAATATAAACCTCTACATATAATTTAAAATCCTCCCCATTTTGTGGGGTCTGTTTAAACTTTCTTCATTTATTTCTCTTGTTCTCATTCTTTTAATTGATATGCAGATGGGGTCACCACTTACTGTTCTTTTAATTTCCAAAAGGCTATGGTGTTATACATATGCAATCAACCTTAAATAAGGACAAGCTTGGGTGGTGAAAAAGACAAAGAAAGTAATTACTTTGTGCTCCTTGATCATCAGTAAACAAGCCCATGGTTTAAGGTAAATAGCCCAAAATAAAGCAACCTAACAAATTTTTTGTTACCCACACAGCAGCTTTTAAAATAACTGAACTGGGCATGAAACCACCAAATCTGCCTGTCATATCTCACCTTCTGCTAATAAATCTCCTTTCACCCAAAGATATGTTGATTTATGCTCTTTTTGCTCTTGGAAAAACTGCATAAAGTCACTTGCATTTATCTGATGAGCCTTAAAGAGGATAGAGATAAACATACCTCCCTTGAATGTGTTTAAAATTATTCCTTTGCTATTTAAAACATGTCAGAATGAAGGTCTAGCTATGTTAGCGGTTGGAAGCTGTGAATTTCATCATTAGAACCAGAGGCCTTCCCTGCAATGGCTTATCTATTACAAACAATTGCCTTGACCCAGATAACTAATATCAAGATTTCATTGAAGCATGTTTAATTTCATTTTAGTTAAGATTTAGAATTATAAGTTACTAGCTGTGTAAGCATGGGATCCTAAAAAGTATAGAATTCACTTGTGTATTAGCGGGAGGAAAAGTAAAAGGGATACTGTTTTGCAGATGTGCTGGCTTTGCTTCTGTATTAGCCACAAAGTGAATCAATAATATAACAAAATAATAACTCTCAAACTCAAGAACAAAACAAAAAGAAACAATAACATCTTTACTTTGACTACACATTTTGAATTACTTTTTGATTTGGGTGAAAGGCTCTTTTAGTCAAGGTGTATTTGATCTCTGCCTGATAAAGATTTCCATTTCAACACGTCACAAAGAAATGTGCACTCTGCCCTGCTACTCAAACCATTTAAATGTCCATCTGGTTAGCCCCAGTGGTGAGATACTATTACTGTTTAGTTATAGGCGATCACACAAATCAATTTTATTTGATTGATACACTCACAAAGGTTTGCTTATTTAGAAATTTGCATTTCACGTAACCTATAGGTAAAAAAAAATGCTTTTTTTATCATGCCTACTATCAGATTATACATGATTTTTCACCACACATTGGTCTAGCTAAACATTTTCCTTCTATGATGTACCAAATTGGGAAGGACTTTGCATTGAAAAAGGGTCAATGGGTTCTGTTAAGAAGAAATAAAGCAAAAATGAAACCAAATGAAAAGCAATCAGTACAAGGAAAAATAATTTACACATTAAAATGCAGCGCAGTGCACGTCACGCTGCAAGCCTAATCGGTTGTATAAAATGGCCTTCCTGCAATGCACTTAACCTAAGCTTTCTGTTTTACTGAATAATTTTTTATATATTTATTTTTTTTAATATGTATCTTTCAAATAATACTCTGCTGCTTCATTGTACTATGTTTAGTGGATAAGTGGGTGATGTTAAATTAAATAAAGTGGGCTAATTCATAGAAATAAAACATTTAAAATTGACCAAAAATAATTAGTTACAAAATAAGCAGTTTTGGCAAATCAAAGTTGTAGCTTTTAGAGCCCAAATGGACAGTAACCACTGTAGGAATAACAATGAATGAAATAGACGAATGAGACTTTTCGTATTTCATTTGTTTGAAATTCTTGGCTTATACTGGCCAGGCCAGGACACAAAAGGTTAACCAGCTAAACACTGGCTCCCATAATAAGCAGTCAAATCTCATCCCTACCTCCCCCTCTGACTTCTCTCGCCAGATCAGCCGCATTGGCAGATGGGATAATCAGATGATATATGGTGCAGTCAAGCTTTGTTACCCTGACCTTTATAAAGCAGCATTTAGAAATCAGAGCTACGTACACAATAATTACCTTCAGACCTTTTAAGGGGAGCTCCTCTAGGCACAGCAGGGATCTGCCCACTTTAGAGGGGTTCGACATCAGTTAAAGGTAGCATTTTTTGCTCATTGACTACATTTAGAACAAACAGTTTGGCTCTTTGAAGGACAAATATTTCCAGGCTTTTCCTTTCATTTCATTGAGGGTTGGTCATGCTGACATGACCTGGATAAAGAAGCACAAAAATGATGAAACAGACCAGAATGCTAAATGCATGTATGCCACCTCTTCTTCTAACGTCTTCATCAGTACTCATTTCACTATTCCACATGCCCATCACATTTCTTGCATTGAGTTGAGTACCCCCATCGATCAAAAATGCAGGCTGGTGACCCATTAGCTGAACACTGAAATTGCACTTCCAATTTACCAATAAAGGACTCAGACTGAGCCGTAAGGCAAAGCTCTCAATTCACCAGTCGATCTACGCTCCTACCCTCACCTATGGTCATGAGCTATGGGTAGTGACCGAAAGAACGAGATCACGAATACAAGCGGCTGAAATGAGTTTCCTCCGCAGGGTGTCTGGGTTTTCCCTTAAAGATAGGGTGAGAAGCTCAGTCATCCGGGTGGGGCTCAGAGTAGAGCCGCTGCCCCTCCGCATCGAGAGGAGTCAGATGAGGTGGCTCGGGCATCTGATCAGGATGCCTCCTGGACGCCTCCCTGGTGAGGTGTTCCGGGCACGTCCAACCGGAGGAGGCCCCGGGGAAGACCCAGGACACGCAGGAGGGACTATGTCTCCCGGCTGGCCTGGGAACGCCTTGGGATTCTCCAGGAAGAGCTGGAAGAAGTGGCCAGGGAGAGGGAAGTCTGGGCATCTCTGCTCAAGCTGCTGCCCCCGCGACCCGACCTCGGATAAGCGGAAGAGGATGGATGGATGGATGGACTCAGACTGTCAAAATCCGTCACCTTTTTATGGCAATTATCTACTAAGAAAGTCTACTATTTTGTTTACATGCTTAAAAGGAGTTGCTTGCTTGTGCTCTTATATCTAAAAAAAAAAACATCTGTTCAATTCATATTTTGTGAGCCAATAGCTGATGTTGGTTTTAAACCATGAAAACATCAGAGGGGCAATACACACACTGCTTAGAGTTGGGGTGGTGTGTCAGTAGTGACAAGTCTAATCCACATGCCACTGTGGTGAAGCCCTATCTACAGTACGTCATACATCCTGCACAAAGTCCAAGTTCTTATCTTCTTATATAATACGATACCGTTTGTCTGTCCAGGATTTTGAATCACCTGTAGCTCACAAACCGTTTGAACTACTGACCTGAAATTTTGTACAAATATACTATGTGACGTCTACTTTCCACTTTCAGAGTGACGACTGACCTCCAAGGTTATTCCTCTTTTTATTTTTAGTTTATTTTATGGTAGAATCAACTCTTGGCAGCGGGCAGCAGAGCAGCCGTGCCATTTTCATCCCTGCCACCTTCTCCATCACTTCCCCTACCTCATCATATCTTACATCATTCTTGAGGCAGATTGAAGACTGATTGAAACATACTAAGTAATTACAACACAAACGCTGACTTAATCAGTTTTAACGTGAAAAGATGCCGACCAAAGAAGAGAAGAAGCGTGTCGCTAGGGTGGAGAAAAGAAGAGATGCTCAGGAAGCAGCAAACACATCACCCTCTGAGCAAACGAATGGACATGTACAGAGGAAGAGTATGAAAGCTATGAATGCTCAAGTCAAGTGTATTCACTGCACGTTATCGTGCAGTGTGCCATTACTGGTCATCAAATATTTAGAGAACTTGCTTCTGTGTACAATAACAGGCCACGCTATCACACCGAAGCTTCATCTGGGAAAGAGAAATAACAGTGAAGATGCTCTACACATTGGATGATATATAATGTCATGCATGAAGTGGCACAGTTTCCTGGCATAGTTCAAAAAGGGGGTGTTAAGATTAATTTTAATTGTGCTTCATCCATTTTAGTGTGCAGAGCCATGCTTCCTCTGGGCACACTGAGAGGCAAGGAAACACTCCATACGGGCTACAGCCAAAGTTGCCAGATTTGCTGAACCTCAAACAGCCCTTTAAAAATCTCACAAAACCACCACTGTGAGAATCACACTACTTGTTCTCTTTTTTTTTACAGGAGTTGGAATATTTTTTCTTCAAAAGATGTGTTGACTTGTGCTAATATAACCTACTTCATATTAAAGGCTGTGCACTAAGGAAGGCATGGAAAGAACTCCTGAGAAAATGGGTGCAAAATAAAACTCTCCTGCTAAAGCTCATTTTTGGCATGAGACCACACAAACCAATAGGTATTCTCACAGTAGTGAGCTTGGAGCCACAACATCAAATATGTATGCAAGATTACTCATGCCAAAATTAAATGCAATTCAACATGTTGACTACATTGCAGTGCAATGCATTTGCACATCATGTATTTCATTTTTTATCACGTCATAATGAAAAACATATTAACCAAATGATCAATTGCTTTTCAACATGGCATGCAATTTTCGTGTCAATTTAAACCGCAGTACAAAAGTGTATTGCAGTTTAATTCATGTCCATAGATCACATTCCGAATGTATTGCATTTTGATTCAAGAACATGTGTTAATCATGTCAAAACTGAATGTAATCAAATGACCAATCAGTGTCAAATGCTGGAGCAAGGGGCATGAACAGTTGGAGTAAGAGGCATTCTAAACATTTTCGTGTTCCGACGACAAATATAAGTTTAATCTGTGTGGAGGGACTGAGCAAAACAGTAAGAAGTAGGCCTTGTTGAAAAGATTACTCTTATGTTAAGTTGTCCAAATAATGTGTTACGCTTGCCTTATATCTTATTGTTCCATTCTTCTGATAATCCTGACCGTTATGTCAAGAAGTTTGCAATAGCCTGTTCTTTCTTCCCCATCTGCAGGTACATACAGACTATATTTAGAGGAACACTGGTATGCTGCAACTCTATGGGACAGCCATTGAAAGTGTTCTAAGGATGTTACAGTAGCAGATAGAAATTCTTTTCCTGTTGCTCCATCTATTACCTTGGCCCTTTCCGGCAGCCGATCAGCACCAAAAAGAATGAAATCATCATTTACATCACCAGCTTCCCCCTTTTTAATGAGACAGCAGATTATCTGTCTTATCAATTCCCTGTTCATCATTTTTACCTCTGGGTGAAGACATTTGTGAATGGAACACCTCTTATGCCAAATCTTGACAACCTTTTGACCCTGATTGGTAATTTGATGACATTCAGTTTTTGTATTATTAATGAGTGGTCATGGATTGAAATGCAATATACTTGGAGCAGACACTACTCAAAATGCAATATGTTGCTTTGCCTTTAATTATGATACGCAATCTACAGACATCAATTAAAATGTAATATGCTTTTTTATTGCATTTTGAACTGACATAAAAATTGTGAGCCGTAGTGAAAAGCAATTGATTATTTGGCTGATATGTTTTTAATTCTGACACAAAAAAACTGTGCATAGACATTGCATTGCAATCTAGTTAATCTTAGATTGCATTTAGTTTTGGCACAAGTAATCTTCCATACATAAGCCTTAAATAAGCTGCTCAATGCTCACCTTCGAGTTATAACAAGTCTTCATTTCTGTATCTCATCTCATGATCACATTAGCATCTTTAATTGGCCACCTTTGGATAGGCTTAGATAGGATAAGTTTGATAAGTTTGAAGTCAAAGTTATTTTCGAGACGAGCTGTGGTATTGCATGAAGAAGTCAGGAGTGGCAGAGAAGTACGTAAGAAGGGTACAGGATATATAAGAGGGAAGTGTGACAGTGGTGAGTTCTGTAGTAGGAGTGGCGGATGCATTCAAGGTGGAGGTGGAATTACATCAGGATCGGCTCTGAGCCCTTTCTTATTTGCAATGGTGATGGACAGGTTGACAGATGAGATTAGGCAAGAGTCTCTGTGGACTAAGATGTTTGCTGATGACATTGTGATCTGTAGCAAAAGTAGTGAGCAGGTTGAGGAGGCCCTGGAGAGGTGGAGATATGCTCTAGATAGGAGAGGAATGAAGGTCAGTAGGAACAAAACAGAATACATGTGTGTAAACAAGAGGGAGGTCAGTGGAATGGTGAGGATGCATGGAGTAGAGTTGGCGAAGGTGGATGAGTTTAAATACTTGGGATCAACAGTACAGAGTAATGAGAATTGTGGAAGAGAAGTAAAAATGAGAGTGCATCAGGGTGGAATGGGTGTAGAAGAGTGTCAGGAGTAATTTGTGACAGACAGGTATCAGCAAGAGTGAAAGGGAAGGTCTACAGGATGGTAGTGAGACAGCTTTGTTATATGGGTTGGAGACGGTGGCACTGACCAATAAGCAGGAAACAGAGCTGGTGGTAGCAAAGTCAAAGATGCTACAATTTGCATTTGGTGTGATGAGAATGGATAGGACTACAAACGAGTACATTAGAGGGTCAGCTCAAGTTGGATGGTTGGGAGACAAAGTCAGAGAGACGAAAGAGATTGCATTGGTTTGGACATATGCACAGGAGAGATGCTGAGTATATTGGGAGAAGAATGCTAAGGATAGAGCTCCCAGGTAAGGAGGAAAGAGGAAGTTCTGAGAGAAGGTTTATAGATGTGGTGAGAGAGGACATGCAGGTGATGGGTGTAACAGAACAAGATGCAGAGGACAGAAAGATATGGAAGAAGATGATCCGCTGTGGCAACTCCTACAGGAGCAGCCTAAAGAAGAAAAAGAAGATGGTTTACATTTAAAGTGCAGAATTTTTATAAATTAAAAGAAAAAAAAAAACATTGCCTGTAGTGAATGGAGTCCAAAGGATACAATGCTAGTATAAAAAAAAGCCTTTAAACTTACTGAATATATGGACTCTTTAGGACATGTTTTCAAGGTATGTTTATAAGAATTTAAAGATATTGGAAATTATATATTTTATTTATATTTTTTATCAAAGATTCTTGGCACTGTTTTTCCTGAGGTAAGTATGTGACTATTATAGGCGGAATTTTTGAGTACAAGGAAGTTAAACAGTAAAAACAGACATGTGTCAAGGTGCTTATTTCTACATTGCCTGTCTACCAAAATACATCACAAATGAATGTATTCGGGATGCAAAAACTAACCAGAAACTAAACATCTCAATCCTCTTCCATAGACATGGTGACCTAGAATTCTTGTGAGCCCCCTCTGTAAACACAGTAATTTGCATCTTCTGATCTCAAGAACATATAGCATCAAAGAACAAATTACATTTTAGTTTTCAGCAAGTGATCAAAAGGCATCAAAGTAATCAAGGCCGGAATTCTTGACAATTTATTTTTTCCTAATATCACCTGACGGAATTAATGGTGTTCTTATCCCCTTAGTCCGTCAAACCTTTTCAAGTTTTTCTGCGGCTTTATTATGTACAATGTACAACACTTAACTGAGAAGTAGAAGGGCATAAGTAAGATAGAAAATCATACCGTTATGCAGTCTATCACTACACTAATTGTCACAAGACCAAAACTGGATATAATTGGGATGCGAGTTGACCATAACATGTGACTTGATATTCAGTTGCTGTCCAAAATACACTTACTCTTTTACTGTATAAAGTTAGAACTGCTCACTCACTCATCATTCCTACTGCGCAGCGATTTAAGCTGACCTATTTATCAGTATTTATCTTTTTAACATTCTTGTTTTGCCATGGGGCCAGAGAATGGTGGTGTGTTGGATGTTCATCACACATTCTGACAATAGATTTAGATACACAAGTAGAAACTCCTGACATCCAGACAACATCTTGGCCCCGGATGTGAACCCATGATGTTGGACTTGTGGGGTCCAATGTTTTAGAAATATCTTCACCATTATTTTAGTGACAGTGCATGCATATTTTTCCTAAAATGTTTTTCCATATGCTGTTTTATGTTCTGTAGTCTGAAAAACTGTAGACTGTGATTTTTTTAACAGTATGATTATTAGTACAGTATACCCTCTGAACGTTCAAGTACACAATTCAGCAATATGAACTGTGACAGTGAGGCTCTTCTCCACCTCTCCAACCCTCAGGTACGACTCCAGACACTGGATAAAAATCCAAGACTTTTTATTAATCAAGAATAATGTGCACAAAGCACTCTCCACACTACTCATAAATTAAATCAACAACAACAACACTATTCTCTCCTCCTCGCCCAGACACTTCGCCCCTCTACCTCCCATCTTAGCTCAGTGTCAGGGCTTCCCCACAATCCTTTTATACACCCTGACCCGGAGGTGTTCCTGCCCAATCAGTCCACAGTTCCTTATTCCTTCCGGGTCAGGGTAAACAGTCCTTTTCTTCAACTCGAGAGCACGTCGTTCCTTCCTGTCACGTGACCGTGACGTACTCCCAGGTTATAGGGCACATAAGAGCCCATGAACCCCCCTACAGCGACTCCCGGTGGCCCCCAAGGTAACCAGCCGGGCTATAAACACTACATAGTCCATGAGGCCCTGCTGGAGCTCGGGGTACGATCCTGCTGTCGGGAGAGCTCCTCCTGGCGGCATAGGGGTGAGGGCCGGAGCACGAAGCCAGCAGTCCTCCACAAAACATATTAACATCCTGCCAGCTAAATATTCTGTGATGGCCCAGCATCCCATCCAAAGTCCTGCACCTGCTGTGTTTGAGGGAGGCTGCAGTCTCCTGTGACCCTCTACACGATTAAGAGGTTTTAGAAAAGTGATGAGTGGATGGAACCCGAATGGGTACTTTTCTGAAGAGAAGTCTCTAGGTAAAAATGTAAGGTGCTCAAATGGAGACCTACAATAAGAAACAGCAATTCTATAAAAGCAAGATCTCTTGACAGGGTGTTTTACAATTTTACATTTGTTCATATTTCCACTACCCTGCTGTTGAATATTTAGTGATCCATCAGGACCTATTTGTAGTAATTAGAAGGGAGAACCTTCCCTCGAGCCTGTCTTTGACTCACGTGGCCTGTTAAGTAATGTTAAATGCCCTTGGAGGTAGAGAGCAGTAATATTAAGACACAGATTCTGTTGGATGACTGCTTAGAGTCTCTTAATGCCAACAGGAATTATAGCTATTAGTATTACCGAGAAGCTACTGTGTAAGTGCAGCCTCCCTGGTTTACTTTTTCTCCATCCTTTCTGATATAACAACACAATTTTAATTCCGAAGTTCAAATGCTGGTGCCTGTACTTGTCATCTTCAGACAAAACTGCAGTTTCAGAATAACAGACTCTCAATGGCGCTGCTAATCCTTTTTCAAAGAGGTGTAAATCTGTCATCAGACAGTTAGCTTGTTTACAAGGAAAGAGCTTTAACATAATGGTTCTCCCCTCGGCCAAAGAGGCAAATTGGATTTCCACTATAAATTGCCAGTAGCCTAGAAGTGCCTCCAGCAGTGACGTTGTCAAGGGCTATTACTTCCTCAGGAGAGGCACTAAAGATGAGCAGGTCGCCATTTATACATTTATTTTTACCAGTACATATGCACTTTAAGAGATTCCCTCCTCTTTTTTATGTACAATATTAATGGTCCTTTAATTTTTGTTCTAAAGAGTGAACTGATTGGTGTGAACATGCTACTTTAAAATGGTGAAAATGAAATGGAAAGTAATATAAATCTAATCAGAGTGCCTGCTGAGATGTGACACAGTCTGTAATTTGTAGCAATGCGGATAAGGTCGACTTTGAAACGAGAGATACAGTGACTGATGTTGTGTTATTTATCTGGAAAAACATGAATAATACAACAAGAACAAGAGAGAGGAAGAGTGATAGGGAGAGAGACGCAAGATATTTTTTGCCTTTGCAGTGCAGCAACCTCAAAATGTCTTCACATGCAGCATCAGACCAGCCAGGTCCACTGCACCAGTCACTTGTAATTATATGAGAGCAGAAAGCACTGAAGAGGAAAGAATTTTCTCCAAGAATACTACAACATGCAAATGGCATCTTCACAGAATTATCAAAACAGTAATTTCCTAGCCTTTAAAGAGGATTTCTTTGAAAACTGCAGCAAATTATTCATGTTTGGCATTTTGCTGGATTTTAATACTGTTTGCACTTTAATTCTATCATACACAACACAGATATCATGCAAATAAGGTTAATAAAATACAGTGTTCAACTCTTTTGCATAAGTGCATGTTTCACTTGTGTCTTGTCAGCTCTGTCCTGCTGTTGTTCATTTAAGGTAAGAAGACAGTTCAATGTAAACTACCGACTACTTCCTTCCTGTTGACATGCAAGCTTTTGATTTTGGCATTAGAACCCTAAAATTAAATTATGATAATATTATACACTATTG
This sequence comes from Polypterus senegalus, assembly GCF_016835505.1. Classification (NCBI taxonomy): domain Eukaryota; kingdom Metazoa; phylum Chordata; class Cladistia; order Polypteriformes; family Polypteridae; genus Polypterus; species Polypterus senegalus. The sequence goes on along the minus strand of NC_053167.1, from coordinate 25,936,089 downwards.
AAGGCAGGACAGTGCAGTTCTGATTCACAGATATATACTGTACTTGGTTATAGTTTATGTAGAATTTACATGTTCACCTCATTCTGCTTATGTGTTTCTCTGATACTCTGGTTTTCCACCCACATCCCTAAAGACGTGCTGAGTAAATGGGCCCTGAGTGTTATGTGAGTCAGGTCTGCAATGGATTAGTGCTTCAACCAGAGTTCAGTCCTGCACTGTGCAGCTGGAATCAGCTCTCACTCCCTGTGATCCTGAATTGGATTTAAAGTGGTATGAGAATATTATGGTATATCACTTTTCTTAAAGGAATACTCCACCCAAAAAAATATATTCATTGTATATGTTACTTATCCATGAAGTTTGTTAGAGATGTTAGATAAAAATGTTTATTCTCATGTTTTCATGTAGAACACAGTTCCTGATATACTGTAATAGATGTCTACAGTGACCAATGTTGAACAACAGCAAACAAAATGAAAAACATCCATTAAAAAAATCTCACATTACTTGAGCTACAGTTTGAGTCATTTGAAAATATTTAGTGGCAGTGTGTGAAATACTTTCTTGGTCATCACAATAAACTTTGGGATAAGCAACATATTCAAAAAATACAATTTTGAGTAGTCCTTGATGGGTTTCCAATACTGTCCAGTTTTTATTTGATTGTGATACATCTCTTTAGTCCTGCTCCATGTAATACTATTGATAAGAAGAGTGTTTCCTTAATTTTCCAGCGCAACCCACTTATTCAGTAATATTAATAACAAGCTCAACTTTTGAGACACAAGCACTGCCATTTTGTTAAATTACGTTAATAACATACTTTGGTGGGATAATTTGAACATGCGTCACAATATTGTCTGAATCATTCTATGAAGTAAGCCGAAGCTACAGATTTTTGGAAAATTTGGACAAACACAGTTACAAGGTGCTTGGATAACAAAATGCTAAGCATCAGCATTTTAAATAAAGTTCATGTCATGAACTGCCTAACAGCATACAAAGGTTGCAAGAACATTATGACCTTCAGAAAAATCATAAAATCATAGTGAAATGATACAACATCTAAACAGAAACAAACATTTGAACACAGATTTACTTCACTTTTTTGCTGGGTCCCCAGTATTGCTCTATAATATCATGTTACTTTTGAAGCTTCACTACTCTGCTTGTCAATTGATGTGCACTACGTTTGGAAGTTTAACATCAACAGGATCTTCCTTTCAATAATGATAATAATATGTTCTAGTAACAATGAATCAATAATGAGTTATGACTTTAAAATGTAACACATAGCTCTCTACTAGCACCCAGGCTGTGCAATAGCCATAATACTATATAATTCTGATTTTAAATTTTGTTTTGTAGTTTTGTTTAAAATATATGTTTCATCTATTGTTTGGTGTCCTTGAGTGTTTATAAAATGTATTATTATTATTATTATTATAATGTTAATAATGCATACTTTTCATGGGTCTTTAACACTGCCTTGATATTCAGTAATTACAATTATACACTCTGCTCATGTTTCGATATGCTGGTTCATATTGGTCAATAACACAATATACTTGTCATTTTCCATTTGAACTTGCTGCCCTATAATGATAACAATACACTGTCTTCACATCTCACTAACACTGTACTGTCACATGGGTCATCCATCAATCCATTATCCATCCATATATCGTCCAACCCGCCATATCCTAACTGCAGGGTCATGGGGGTCTGCTGGAGCCAATCCCAGCCAACACAGACACACACACACACCCCCCACACACAATTTAGAACCACCTAACCTGCATGTCTTTGGACTGTGGGGGGAAACCAGAGCACCCGGAGGAAACCCACACAGACACCGGGAAAACATGCAGACTCCATGCAGGGAGGACCCAGGAAGCAAACCCGGGTCTCCTAACTGCAAGGCAGCAGCACTACCCACTATGCCATCGTGCCGCCCGCACATGGGTCAATGAATTATGATTGTAATACTTTTGACACATAGCTCTCTAGCACCGCTCTTCTGTTAAATAGTGATAATAACATGCTTTGCTCTCAACTCTCTAGTACATTTCTGCTTTTAAAATATGATAATAATTCATTCTGCTCATGGATTTTCAGCATTATTCTTCGACTCAGGAATTATAATAATACATGCTACTCACAACTTGCCCGGACTACACGTGCTGTTCAATTATGTTAATAACATGCTACTCTCAATGTTCTCCTGCAGATCCCGCTGTTCTGTAATGATAATAATACACTCTACTCACAGCTCACTAGCACCGCACTGTCAGGGGACTGAGATAATAACACGCTTTGCATGGAGCTCTCTAGCACTGCCCTGCTGTTCAATTCAAATAATAATATGCTTTTCTCTCTGCTCTACATTATTAATGTCATATGCTCTGCCCTATCTTTGCAGCTTCATGTTAATGTTCCAATGTGGCAGATATATACAATATTTCACATACAGCTCTATAGCACCCCCTTGCTGCAAGCTCTAAATATACCACAGCAGATTAATTGTGGGATTTTTCTAGCATCTTCTCCCATCAATGCAGTTTTTTTTTTTTTCCACAGAGCACACTTCATGTATCTGACTTAAAAATGTGTATGTCCCATTTCCTGGGTTTTCTGAATAGGTACTGGGGTAATAAGTCTAAGAACAAGCTTTTGGAGCAGGTTTAGTTTCCTACTGTACTATTAATAAAGCAAATAAATGCATGCAACATCAGTGTCAAATCAAGGAACACCTAATTTATTGGAGTTGAAAAAGACTTGAATATCACAACGCGTGTTTCATGAAATATTCTATTGATAGTATGAGAACAAGCATCAAGTTTTATTGTTCTGAACCATTGTAGCAGTTGTCATGTTTGCAGAGCACCATGTGTGGGAATGTAGAAACAATGCATTTTATTGCTTGCATAACAAAATCCATTCCTCTTACCCTTAGCAGCAATAACTGCAATCAAGCGTTTGCGATAACTTGCAATGAGTCTTTTACAGCGCTCTGGAGGAATTTTGGCCCACTCATATTTGCAGAATTGTTGTAATTCAGCTTTATTTGAGGGTTTTCTAGCATGAACCGCCTTTTTAAGGTCATGCCATAGCATCTCAATTGGATTCAGGTCAGGACTTTGACTAGGCCACTCCAAAGTCTTCATTTTGTTTTTCTTCAGCCATTCAGAGCTGGATTTGATGGTGTGTTTTGGGTCATTGTTCTGTTGCAGCACCCAAAGATCGCTTCAGCTTGAGTTGACGAACAGATGGCCGGACATTCTCCTTCAGGATTTTTTGGTAGACAGTAGAATTCATGGTTCCATCTATCACAGCAAGCCTTCCAGGTCCTGAAGCAGTAAAACAACCCCAGACCATCACACTACCACCACCATATTTTACTGTTGGTATGATGTTCTTTTTCTGAAATGCTGTGTTCCTTTTACGCCAGATGTAACGGGACATTTGCCTTCCAAAAAGTTCAACTTTTGTCTCATCAGTCCTCAAGGTATTTTCCCAAAAGTCTTGGCAATCATTTAGATGTTACTTAGCAAAATTGAGACGAGCCCTAATGTTCTTTTTGCTTAACAGTGGTTTGCGTCTTGGAAATCTGCCATGCAGGCCGTTTTGCCCAGTCTCTTTCTTATGGTGGAGTCGTGAACACTGACCTTAATTGAGGCAAGTGAGGCCTGCAGTTCTTTAGACGTTGTCCTGGGGTCTTTTGTGACCTCTCGGATGAGTCGTCTCTGCGCTCTTGGGGTAATTTTGGTCGGCCGGCCACTCCTGGGAAGGTTCACCACTGTTCCATGTTTTTGCTATTTGTGGATAATGGCTCTCACTGTGGTTCGCTGGAGTCCCAAAGCTTTAGAAATGGCTTTATAACCTTTACCAGACTGATAGATCTCAATTACTTCTGTTCTCATTTGTTCCTGAATTTCTTTGGATCTTGGCATGATGTCTAGCTTTTGAGGTGCTTTTGGTCTGCTTCTCTGTGTCAGGCAGCTCCTATTTAAGTGATTTCTTGATTGAAACAGGTGTGGCAGTAATCAGGCCTGGGGTGGCTACGAAATTGAACTCAGGTGTGATACACCACAGTTAGGTTATTTTTTAACAAGGGGCAATTACTTTTTCACACAGGGCCAGGTAGGTTTGGATTTTTTTTTCTCCCTAAATAATAAAAACCATCATTTAAAAACTGCATTTTGTGTTTACTTGTGTTATATTTGACTAATGGTTAAATGTGTTTGATGATCGGAAACATTTTGTGTGACAAACATGCAAAAGAATAAGAAATCAGGAAGGGGGCAAATAGTTTTTCACACCACTGTAACTGTATTGCAAGCGAGGTAATTGTACTTATATGTACAAACAGTTCTACAAGGAGCACTTGATGAACTGATTGATTGCGTTTATAGTTCTTGGGATGAAACTGTTACTGAACCGCGAAGTCCATACAGGAAAGGCTCTGAAGCGTTTGCCGTATGGGAGCAGTTCAACAGACAGCATGGCTGAGGCTGGTGTGCTTGATGCTGTATATCGATGATTTTCTTATTGATCAGCTGCAGTATAGCTGTGATTCCACACTCAGATACAGTGATATAAATACTCCGAGTGGTGCAGAGAGAGTAATTTGGAAAAAGATAATCTGCTGTGGCAGCCCTAACGGGAGCTGCTGAAAGAAGAAGAAGAAGAAGAAGAAGAAGAAGAAGAAGAAGAAGAAGAAGAAGAAGAAGAAGAAGATGCAGGGAGAGTAACAATGCTAAAGCAGCTGTGGTATTTGGAATAGTTTGTCCATTCCCTGGACCATTATATTGTTACAGGTTAATTACAATGAGATGCCTTAAACTAATAAACAATATGCGGTTAATTTCAGTGTATATGATAAAGCCGCGTCAGGGATGTAGATCTAAAAAAGAAAGGGAAACCACACTGGAACAAAACTACTGCTTTGATGCTGGGTGCTGCCAGTTTGCAAAACTGAGTGGAGAACTTGCGTATGCCAAGCATTTAGCTGGTGTGACTATGTGCGTGGCTTTATGGCAAGTTTAGGTTTTATACATCACAATTTGAGCATGGAAATGGGAGTACACAACATTTTTGTGCTTATGCACCCCTTTATACATGAGGCCCCTGGTCATGAATGATTTATGATAAATTCGGCATTCTCAGAAAACCTTTGATTGCAGTCATAAACTCCTGTGGACACTTTGTTCACTCTGTCACCTCCTAATCACCCAAAGCTCACTGTCATTTAAACCCCATAGAAAAATTAAAAAGGATAATGTCCACAAAATAAACCCAATAAATAAAATATGGAGGTGTTTTTGATGTTTCATTTTTTTATTTTTTGTTTGCTTGTTTGTTTTGGGATTTACCTGTAGCTCATATGTCTTTTGTTTTTTTGTGTAATTTGCAGTTTTGCTTGAATTCCTTAACTCAAAATCACTGGATAAGAGTTTTCCAGTGTGATCTGAGAGCCATATTTTTAAGACAAATGCTTTTCCTTTCTATTTTTTTTTAATTCTTGGTTGGCAGACTTTTTTGGATTGCTTTTTTACTTTGTTTTGTATTTTAATTTTCTGTCAATTTATTTCCCAATTGTGCATTGCTCTTTTAAAATTTTGAACTTTAATCATTAGGAATTTTTAAACATTTACTGCTTTTAAAGTTTTTTGGATTCACTTTATTAAATATATTGAATAAAATAATCAATTTTTTCAGTTTGGGCAAGTTGTTTTGGGTAGTTCATGTCTTTTCCTTCAGGATATTATCATAACATTAACATGGACATTTTACCATTATTTAAGAACTGAATATTGCTTGTTCATGAATGTTGAGTATAAACAGCATTTTAATGGCATCACAACACACATTTTTGTATCCCCATAATTTTTAAACAGATCTTTGTGTATATTTATACAAGTATTTAATACTTTAAATATGAAACCAATCTAACCAATCTAATTTCAAGGACTGGTTAACAAGCATGTTATATTTTAGCCAGGGTTCATCCCCTGAATTGAATTATTCATGTTTCTCTTCTTTATTATCTTCCTTTATGTACCAAGCCTTGCTTATGTTCTATGTGTTTTGTGGTGGTCCTCCAAGAGGCAGGACCACCTGCCAATCATTACCAAGAACTGCCCTTCTGTCTTTATATCAGGAGGATCTCCCATAGCTTCTGGCAGTCCACTGTGAATGGGAGTTTTGGTGAGTTCTTGTGCTTTTTCTATTCTTTTGTATTGATTGGGATTTTGACTTTATTGTTCTACGTTTTGATAACTTTTCTAAATCACTGTATTGGGACTTTGTGTGCATTGGATTTCTTTCATGTTTTGGGGCAATTCCTTTGTGAATTGTGTATTTTATAATGATTCTTCAAGATCAGTTTGTGTCTATATGGTGATTTTAATGGTGATTTCTCCTCCTAGTGCACATTATTAGAAGTGCATTTGGATTTTTTTGGACTTCCATGTTCACCACACACATTGGATCACCACACAATACCTCACTCAAAGATAAATTTAGATGACATACCAATGTGAGTGTTACATATCATAAAACAGTATTCCTAGATTTGCTGTGGAGATATTTGAAACCCATTTCCACAATTACAGATTTAGGAGAAAAGAATGGAGGGTTTTTTTCTGTTAGTTGTAATAGACTGAGGCATTTTTGCCTTGAGGGATAGGAGTTCATCTTTAGCTTCAATCAAAAAAAGAGTAATACAATGCCCTATAATGCAATTTTAAATCACAGTACTTAAAAAGTTTGTTTTTTTATTTACAGTTTTATGGCATTATCACCTTAATATCGGGATATTGTATCATGGGGTCTCTGGGAATTCCCATCCCTAACATCTCTTCAGTGTTTATACATGGACTACCACAACAGGCAATAAGGAAAGCAATAGGTTAATATAAGAACTTAACTTCCCAAGAAAAATGCAAACCTGACAAAGGATGAAGCGTTCTTTTATTAACAAAATGCCTTATTTGAAATTGGCCCTTTTTCTTTGCCACCAATCAGAATACTGCAGCTGAATTGCATTTTCTGACTCCAGATTTCTATCGACAGTCAAGTTTAGAGGTATTAATAAAATGAGTGGTTGTTTAATATGCCCCCAAGGGCCTTTTGCAAAGCCTGGCCAGTTTAATTTACACTAATGGTCTGGCTGGCAGGAGATCTGCGGTTTCTAATTCAATCAGCATTTTCGGAAGGCAACAGATAAAATGAGTGAAAAGTGAGTGATGAGTCAAAACTATTTCACAGGATTGCCACCTGCTGGCAAGGTGTGCCCAGCGGGTGTTACTGTAGGCAAAGGAGATGATTAGTTTGAGGAGATCAACTGCATATCTAAGAGATATTGTGGCACTCTTTGATTAAACCACCAGAGAATAAGCCTCCACATGCAATAAACAAATCTGCAAATTGATTTGTTGCAGGTATGTGTTCTTAAACTACTTGCATCTCCTTTAGTGGTTATTTGTTCATAACAGTAATTTGTATAGTTTATGGCTTTCTGATACCAGCTCTAAAAGTGGTCCATTGCAGGACATAAAAGATACTTGGCTTTGGGCATTCAGTACTTGAGGGTTATGGTTGTGTGAAATTGTCTCCCCAGCACCAGAGCTCAATAGCTACAGGGCTAACTACATCGAGACTACAGCCCAAGATTTGATTTTGAGCAAATTTCCACAAGTAGGTTCTCAGACGTAATTTTAGATCTCATTTCCTTTTCTGTGTGGGATTCACAGAATGCCATTAAGACTGAATACAACTTGAAAATGTAGGAGGAAACATGAAAGATTAGTAATAGCTTTTATCTAAAAGTGATGAGATGGGGTGAGACAGCAACCCTGCAATTCATATATTTATAGCATAGGGAGATTTGGGGGGCAAAGGCATCCCCTCTGTTACTAGGAAATTCCTTGACCAGCCCCACCATCCTCCTCATGTGGGCAATAAAAAATCAAATGTTAAGGCTAAAAGCAATTACTTGAAATCAATTTGGGAAAACAACACAATGAAGCAAACCAAGCAGAATGTATTGCTGTCAAGGAGCTCTTCCCAAATTAATCTCTCTCTGCTGCAGAGAAAGCATGTCTGCCAACTTCAATTTCTCAATATCTTCTGCGCCGCAATAATTCAAGAGTGGACCAAAAGCAGTTTAGAGGTGAGGGAGTGATGGGGAAAGTGGTGACACAGTTTCATAACCACCAAGTTTTGACATGTTATCTTTTCTGGGAACTTTGGGAACCGAGGAGGTCTAATATTCATTTCAGAGTATTTTCTGCATGTTCAAAATGTCAAAATGAAGGCAGTATTTTTGTGTGTTAATGAATACTGCATGCTAACATAAGGGTACATTAGATAGAAGCAGGATTTTCAGAAATAAAGCAGATTCTGGGGTTTAAGAAACCTTGTGTATAAATAAATTCCTCATTTGTGAGTGGATGTCTCTGCAGTTCTGGTGTGGTTGTGAGAAGATGGTTACATTGAGGCTTTTTGTCTGAAGGTAATTCATCATCATCATATATTTATAGGTTATTTATCCAAATCTGCCAATTGCTCTCCAAATCAGTTTTCTCCATTCTCCTTGATACTGGGTATCGTTTGTGGTGAGATCCATGCTTTTCATGTAACCTGACACCAGCTCCTGGAAATGTCTTTCTCGGCCTTGCTTTGGGCCTCATTCCCTCCACGTCCACCTTGGTGCACTTCTTTACCTGGGGATAGAATAAAGCGAGGAACCTGTGATGCCCTGTTTGCCTGTAGCCTTGGTATCACCTGTCTCCTGGAATATTGATTGTCCTAGTCCATCTCGGTACATGACTAATGAGGGTGCACAGAACAATCCTGGTGCAAGGAAGCTCTGTGCATTTATTCCCAAAACTGTCTTGGTGGGGATTAAAATCTATCCATACATAAACCCAATAAATAGGTTAAAACTGAGAGTAAAAACAAGTTTCTCTTCCTGTTTCTTAAGCCTCAGTATGTTTCCTTAATCTTGTCTACTATACTCCCTGTCCTGGGCTATTCAGCAGAGCTGAGATGCCAGCAAGCATGGCCAATGAGCTCTTCTCCCTTGTCCTTCCACCATCCTTTCAAGGTGAAAAGAATAATCATCAGAGAAATTGGCTGCTCCTACTCCTGTGATCCTTGACAGGAGCGACTCCACCCCTGGAGTGCCATTCCTCTCAAGCCTTCTTTGGGCAACTCAACTGCCTTTCCTCTTCTTTGGCTCAATCTGATCCTAGTATTATTTCTCTCTTTGTCTCTTTGTTGGTTTTATCTCCATTCCTTTCATTGTACTTTTTGCTTTCCTGATTTCTTTAAATTTTTTTCCTCTTTCTCACTTTTAGACCCCTTTAATACCCAGTGAGTGCAGGTGTGCCAAATGACCTGTGGAGTCCCAATGCAGGACATTACACTAACTGCATTTGGGTACATTACATGATATTATCCAGTTCCCTCATGAGGTTCCCTGCAGCTGAATGTCTTTCTTCCCTCATACCTACACTCATGAGGTCTAACCTGCTCCATTCTTTTTTTTTTTTTAAATTGCACTGCCACAGACCCTGATGCACTTCACCACACAACCCCCTGGCATATTACTGAAGGTAACTAAAAGAGGATGGCAACAGGAATGGCACCAAGCTTCAAAAAAGTCTGCCTTATTGCCCCATAGATGATGAGATACAGTATATGACAGAACATACCTGGAGAGTCACATCCAGTGTTCAGTGCCCAGGTACAGGAGACTGTCCTGACTCGCATGTATTCGGATGACAGGTGCACCAAGGGACACATGCAGATAAACTCTAGCAATCCACAGATGTCTGGAGATTTTGGGCCTTTAGGATTCCCTGAGATATTTTTTTCCTAGCTCTTTAACTACAGGGTTGATAATGTGTTTCTTTTTTGGCAGTTATTGCAACATAAAAGAAAAAGGAGTGAGTGTTCAATCACTGGAATGAGTCTGACATTTAAATTGATTTAAATTATCCTCCCTTATGAAACAAGAGAGAATGACAATCTGCTTGTGAGTATTACAAAGGCTAACATCAGGCTGAGCAGTGTGCCACTAACTGCTAGCACACAATGGCTTTCATTTATCAACAGCATGCAGCACAAATTTGTGTGCACACTATATGAGACAACATTTTAATGTATAATTCTGGGTTCAGCTAATGATGTACGAGAAACTCCTTCAAACTATACACAACATTTGCATCTGCTCCTGACTACAAATACCTTATACTGAATAAATAATTATAATTGGACTGAACTGTTGTAATATTACAGTATATTCCCAACTCTTACAAAATAATGTAAATAAGTCAAAACTCAATCTATTCATTTATTTCTTCAAGAAAAGATTTTAATATTCAACAAACATTCTACTGGTCACAGATTGTAATTTACTACCATATGGCTATGAAATGGAAGAGTAGTTCTGGTACAAATTTTGTGACCACCCAAGTCACTTTGAGGCTTTTACAACTGAAAGTAACACATTGTAATCTAAAGTTTATACGCATCTCAACTTTAGGACATGTTCTTAAGACATAACTTTGTAGATGGGGTGAAATTTATCTTAATAGTGAACCTGGAATATAAAAAATACAACAGACTGATTGTCAGGTGCTCTGTTAGTAGGCACAGTAAATACTACTGAGTTAGCTTTTCATAAGGCGCTGTTGTAATGGAATTGTTAGTGACGCTGCATCCAGTTGTGATCTGAACATTAGCGTTTATATTTTCACTCATGGGCTTTCTTCAGACATTTTTGTTTCCTCTTCTGTTATATGAAAAGATCAATTAGGTGACTCTGAATGGTTACAAAATGAGAGTATGGAAATGTGCGTGGGTAGATGGACTTGAATCCCATGCAGAGTTGGTTCTTGCCTTATGCTCGATAGTGTGCGAAGTTACCCTGGTTCCTCACAGCCCGGTAACTGTTATGCTCTGGGTATTTAATAATTTAAAAGGAGACAGTGTCAATCTTCAATAATGCTGCTGAAAACAGGATGCCAGAAGGTCCTTGTTTATGGCATCTCTCAAAGAACAGAACTATCCACTTGTCTCTGCTGAGGAACCGCTTAGGGTGTAACTCCATCTCCCAGAACCTATCCTTCCTCAGATGGCACTGCTAGGATGCAAAGTTAGAAAGATTATGGGCAACAAGTTTGTTTTGGTACTGTCACAATTGTTATCCTGGCTCAGGTTTATTTTTTGCTTGTTTAGTGTTTTTCTTTTGTTTACAAATAATTTTGTACATTATGTTATTAATTCTTTTTTTTTTTTGTTTTGTTCTGATTGTATATGTTTGAAAATTGTTGCTTTTCTTTGCATTTCTGCTTCTATGTACGAGGCAGGGCCACCTAATTATACAGCTAGGATTCAAGCCCCAGCAGTAAATAAGCCATACTTTTAGAGTGTTTCAACAACTTTGCCATAGAAGTGGTTATTGTGGTTTGTTTTTTATTCTAAATCATATTTAGATTCTCAAGTTTTTGATGCCTGCACTGTTTTTCTTTTCTTCTTTTATTTTCTTTGTTATGTTTTTAATTCTCTTGAATAAACCTTCCAATATAATGAGCTGGCTTTGTTTTATTTGGGTTAGTGTTATTTGCAGTTTTCCATTTCTCCATTTTTGTGGATATTTTGAGACTTTTATCATTTCAAGGCACTAGCCACATTTTTGGCCTGTGCAGGCCAAAGCTTGCCTTTGGAGTAGGGGTAACACTTGTTAGAGTAATACCTAATCCAGGGGCTGAGATCTAAATCAAGACAAGGTCTGGCTTTTGTGTGTTTTTGGGTGGTCTATGGCCAATTTTGTTGTATGACATGGCAGATTTTCACAACATAGAGATATCAATATAGCCATAGGTCAATATGGCTGCTATATTGTGACATTCTTTTTGTATAACAGCAAACACATTTCTTAGTTTTGCTGAGTTCACAGTACTGGTTACGTTTATTGCCGTGGGAAAATCCAAGGTCATTCCACCATTTGTATCTGCTGTGGTTTATACTTCACGCTCAGAATGCATACACGCATGCATCATGGCTGCCACGCATTTCCAGTGTTCATTTGACGCGTCCTCTGAGCGGGTCCTCAGAAATTTTAGTGACACGTGTGCGAGTTGCAGTATCTGCAAAAAGTCGGGGGGCTCAATGTGATAAAAGCTTGAATGTGATGTCAGAGTCTCTGTTTACTATCTACATGTGACAGAAAGTCGCTATGCAGATCCTATAGGATCGATGTGTGCGCTTCGATGTTTCATGAATGTTCGATGTGGTGAAGCAAAATACTGGCATATAGATGCATTTGTGGTGCTTTTATATTTAAGCGTCGCATATTCCCCATCATAATGACACAATAGTTTTAAGTCTCACATACCATCTTTTGTGTTGTTTTTTTTTTTTTTTAAACTTCACAACAACAACATAATGTACAGCCACAGAGAAAAAAATTATGGACATGGTGAAAAGGTGTATTTTGTAATTAAAGTGGAAATTTTGACTTTAATTTCGAAATGTCCACTTTAAACTTGTAGTTTACTCTACCATTAAAGCAGACCGCCGTAAACGCCATCCCAGTTTTTAGTCGCTACGAGCTTCTGGGTCTTCCTCTTGACCTGACAGCAGCAGCAAGCAGCAATAGATCACCACACAGAACACATTAAATGTATGATATTCCAACTCTCTGGACATTTAGAATCCTTAGATTTATACTTGATGTCACTTTCATGATGAAATGCATTAAAGTAAGTATGTTACATTTTACAGATTAATTGTTAATTTCGTTTAAATAATGGTGGCGCTGTGGTCTCATAGGGAGTCATGTCGCTGGTATTCTCTGCTTGGAGTTTACATGTTTTTATGCTGGGTTTCCTCAGTGTACTCCGGTTTCCTTCCAAAGATATGCAGATTTGATGACACTAAAATGACACGAGTGTATGTGAGTGATTGTATTCACCTTGGGATGAGCTGATGCCCTGTTTGGTGATTGTTTCTGCCTCGTGCCCAATGCTAGCTGGAATGGGCACAACCCTTGATTGATGGATTTAATCATTAGACATCCTTTTTCAGAGATATTGTGGTAAGGTGTCATCGGAATTCAGTGGATATTCCAGGCAATTCACAACGCAAAGAAGCTGAGCCTGTTCTCACTGTGATAATATCTTGCACTGCCACCTAGTGGATTCTTCCAGACTTACGTAAAGTACGCAGGCAAGTATAAACAGTAAAACGCTTGCGTAGCAGGACTGTCTGCTGCAGCATGCGTCACATTGTGTGAAGTATAAACCCGGCCTTAGGGTGTCACTCCCCCTCCAAATACTGTAGCTGTGATCTCTGAATCGGCATTACAGGACACAAATTTAGGACCATAAGATTACAAGCAGTAAGTTCCACTGATGAGCTAAATGGAAATCTTTGCCGTTTTTTTAATTTTAGTAGCCCATGTTTGATCCTCATCTTTTAGGGTTGAAATGTGATGGAAAAGAAGTTGAAATCCTGAGCAAATTAGAAGCATTAGTAAACTAACCAGCACAAAAACTATGTACAACAGCCTAATGGTTATAACACAGCCATGGAGCATTTTCAAATAAAATGTACTCCATACAATACATCTCATTAGTAAAAACAGCAGGTTCTGGAACAGGATAGACTTTCCAGGTGAAAGTAGTGTGAAGTGAAGCAAAACTGCGTCTTTAATTGTCTAACTGAACAGATTACAATATGCAAGCTTTCGAAGCAGTTCAGGCCCCTTCTTCAGGCAATTCGCACCTCATAAAGTGCAGGATCCAATCAGATGAAAGTGTCTGTGCGAACGTACTTCGCTCTGGGGACAGTTGGGGTGCCTGTCTGAATGCCAGATTTTAGAAATCAGCATTGGGGGGTCATTGTACTTTAAAAGGAAAAAGAATAGTCTCTGATTTTTAACATCATTTTTAAAGGATTCATTATTTCTTGGATTTTAAAACCCCCACCTGGACATTATTTTTATGGATTATTTATTTATGGATGGATGCTCAGCACTTTTGAACATTTGGCTTTTGATCGATTTTAACAAAACCACTATTCATTTTTTGCACTTATCCCTTGCAATATGTATGTGTCTTTATTTGCGTGGCTCATCTCGATTATGATTATCGATGGTGGTGGGTTCAAGAGACTCCCAAATGGCACAGGGAGTGTTAAGTCAACCCATGCCGTCAAATTCACTCTATAAATTAAGTCTAGTGGACTGTCCTTAATGTTAGCTTTATGTGACAATAGTTTTTAGATTGAAGTAAGACAGCCAGAAAGAAGTATGAACTGTTAGACAGAAAGGTATTAAGGGCATATAGTTTTCTGAACGTTATGTACATTGCTCAAATGTAGGTTCTAGTGTATGTGATAACAGACAGAAATCTTAAGAAATGTGACCTAGATGCTAAGGTCTCAAGTGGAAAACCACTGACAAGAAGTTTCCCTTTTCCCTTTTTCTGCATATATTATCAACTTCTTTCCCTAAATTGAGTGAATGGTTTGCTTTGAATTTCACTGAAATCTTTTAAACGAAGGAACTGTGGATTTTTTGTGTACAATGAGTCATGCTATTGCTGAATGCCTTTCTGGTATCTGATTTTTAACTATTTGGAAATCCACGACAAACACAGATTTAGCACTGGCCTGTCTACTGTCAGTGAGAGGCCCTGACCTCCACATCCCTAAAATGGATTAAGCCAATTGTATACTATAAAATAACACATTTCTTTTAAGTCATAAATGAAAGCATGTAAGAAGCAGAGAAAATGTTCCAGAAGAGTAAAAGTGCACAGTATTACTTTAGACTCACAATTTGCTTCTGCTCTTAAGTATTTGCAATACTTCTGCACCAATTCAAACATGCTGTTCAATGCTACTTTTCAAGCATTTGTAACACTGAACATGGTGGTTGACACTGAGGTGACACTATAAGCAATTAAGTGACTAATAAATTTAGCATAACAGACAATGATGGAAAAAAATTACTGCAATAACAATGTAAACACTGGTCTACTGAACCTGTTGGAGTGAAAAACAATACTGTAAAAATCCAAAGTAACTTTATATGAAAACCTTTAAGTAAATGAAAAGGGCTTTTTGGCATGTAGCAGAGACCAATTGAAACCTGAGAAGGGTGCTGTTTGTCATCAATCACATGAGAGAAAGCACAGGAAAGTATTCGGACCTCTGGTGTGGAAAATCCACATCTGTAATAAAGTCAGTCATCTAAAACAGAACATGTTGAAGTCTGAGCAAGCATTGCTGTCATTGGTTCCACTATGTGATATAGCGTGCCACATGAACAAAGATCATTTCTAGTTATGATATCTTTCCCAAGAAAACAAATATCTTCTACACAACTGCACCATCCTAAATATTTAAATGTGTATAAAGCTGTTTAAGAATCACCTTCCATCTATTCAGGGCTACTGCCTTGTGTCTACAGTTGCTGATATAGGCTTTAGAACCCACAAGCCGATATTAGGAATAACAGACTAATAAAAAAGAGTTTTAGAAATTTAAAAAGAAATGTGATGCCTTAAACAGCATGTTAACCTTGAAATGAAGACTTAATGTTTATTAAAGCTGAATATTTCACACAGGTTAACCCAGCATGAAGAAGACAAAGGTAACCATAAATTTATGACTGACCTAAATAATACTTCCCCTACACCAGGAAGAAATTAACAAAGGTAATATGAACTACAACATTATTTGTAAATTTATAATGGGAAATCACAGGAGTGAATATGTTATAGCTTCTACTAACAAGACAACTACTGTTTAACAGCAGTAACGTTAAATGGCACACTAAACCAGAAGGGAAGAAATTGAGATAAGAACCAAGATTAACTCTTCTTTGGCAACTTATGGTCAAAATTATAAGACACTGTCTAAGAGTTACCAAAAGCAAAATGATCTCCAAACAAGAAGCACATTGTTGTATCTTTGGCTCAACCATTGGACAGAGTTTTCCTTTCAGCATGGGAGGCTGAGGACTGTGATCCCTATGTAGCTGGAACACAACCTCTGATCACCCTTGATAATATGGGGAGCACCATTTCAGTATGCCTGTCTAAGGGTGCTTTTCCTACCTTACATATGACACTGAATAGACCCATTAACCACATTACCCCAACAATGTGCAGTGCTTTTAACATCTCTGCTTGGATTTCATCTACCGCAGCAACCTTACCACAATGGAGTTCTCAGACCACCGTCTTTGGCAAAAGTGATGGGAACCTCACCCGCTGGATCTGTCCAACACTGTGTCCTGGTTAAGGAGCTCCTCAAAGTGTTCCTTCCACTGCTTGACAATTTCCAGTACATCTTAGCCCACTTCTTTATAAAAGGCAATTTAGAAAATCGAGAAAAATGATAATTCCCTATAACAGTGGTTCTCAACCTGTGGGGCAGGCCCCCCTGGGGGGGTGAAGTAACAAAAAGGGGGGCACGAAGATGTGATAAAAAGAAAACAAGAATCAAAAATATGAAAAAAAATCTGTTGAAACCAAAACAAATTAACTTAAACTACATTCTGATACTAGAACAATAAATATAGAGTTAGATAAATGTCGATAAAAGTTAAGTAGGTATAATAAAATATGCATCTACATTTCAAAAAAATGTTGGGGGTGGGGGGCACGATTAAAACTGTTATGAAAACTCAGGTCGCAAATACTGAAAGGTTGAGAAACGCTGCCCTATAAATATTTAATATATTTTTACAATTGGAACACAAGCAGAGTCACAGAGAGAGACACAGGGGAGAAATGATCTGAATAAGGTGTCGTAGTCAAACTGTGTATTGACATTAAACTGGAATCTTCTTAATGCCATAAAGCATATTGATATTGCAATCTGTAAACATTAATATATAAAAAAAAACTTGAGAACAAAGGAGAAATAATTTTGGACAAAACCCTTAGTGTATACTTCCTTTTAAAGGTGCACTGCAGTATGGACATGAATGTAGACAAGCTCTGCCCTGCTGAATGCCTATATAACTTATAGTGCCTATGCCTACAAAATAACAGTAACTGCTTTTATGTCCTTTAAGTTTAACAGCTGTGGTAGTTTATCCAAATCTCACTCTATTATTTTATAAAATTGTTACCTAGAACTGCAGCAGAAAATGGTAAACATACATATCAACATACTGCACTATTATAATATTGTACCATATATATAGTATGTTTGTTTTTTTTTTGTTATAGTTAAAGCATATTTTGTTTTATCCTGTAAATATCCATCACTGTTTTTTTTTTTTACAAATAAACCAGTAGTCATTATTTTATAAGGTACAAAGAAACACCATCCCAAACCAGAACAGTTGACCACAGACACATTAAGTGAGTTACTTTGGGTCTCAGTGCCGTGAACTGGTCCAATATCCTTATGGTTTCAAGTCCAATTCCTCAGCAGACTTTTAAATTCACAGCCATTAGCATTTGGTTTATAATCTCCCAATGCACAGTGGAAGTGACAGACAACAATGCAGGTGTAAAGCTCACATCCAACGAGTCCAAATAGCAAAAATAAATAAATAAATTGAATTTGAATATACAGTACATAGCTGCTGTTTATTTTGCCTGAGGATCAGGAGACAGCTGCAGCCAGAATGACGATAGGATCTGAACTCCTGTTGAGCTCTTAATCTCTCTCTGTCGGATGGGATTCTCATGCAGAGAGAGACACCATACAACATATGGGTTTTTTTTTCAAACATTTTCAAAGCTTTGTGGCTCGGCACGTCAAGTTCACCCACATTATGTCCCTTGCATATGCCTGTCTAGGAAAAGAATCTTACCCAAATGAAATGCAGCCAGCTCTACTTAGTTGCAGAGTGAAATTAAAATCACTGCAAAATGAAGATGCTTCATTAGCAGGAAACCACAATGGTTAGTTGTTGACCTGCACAGTTAACATCCAGTTCAAGTTCTTTTTTTTAATCCTTTTCCTCCAGTATTTTAAAGGCACAGGCATTGTGCTACATTGTTTAGCGAATTGTTCTGTCCAAATAAATTAGTAAATGACAAGTATAAGTCTGTTATAATGTCTGCAGTGATGGCACCCTCCCTCAACAATGCTTCTTTTTGAGATAAGCTGCTGTGTACATGAACTATGGTTTTAAGGGTCAGGATTTAATCCCAGTCTGGAAATGAGCTAACGTTGGTAGTAAAGGGAAGCTTAGTCTTAACTACAATGGTGTAGTAGATGGGATGCCCTTTGCTGAGAACGGTAAATGTAAGTATGTTAAGAGTGTAACAGTATTCAGTATTGAAGCCTGTTATGGTGTAGTGATGCTGCCAGCCTTCAGATGAAACCTGTAGCAACTCCTTCAACAGAAGCCTTTCTTAGTTCAGATGGGTTGCTATATGTCCGGTCTGTGGCCCAACTGTGAACACAAAGTCCAAAGTTCATTTCTGGCACTAAGGATGAATTAAACTTTAGCTACATATGTGTCATTAGAAAAGATACCCTTTGCCAGTAAATGGTGAATTTAAGAATGATTTAGTGTAACAGTTTATGGTGTGTTACAATATAGTGATGGTACCACCCCTCAGGCTACAAAAGACTTGTTTAGTTTTGTTATGTGGCATGATGATGGCCAGGTCATGAGTATAAGAACAAGGGTTCCTCCCAGATGGAGGGTGAGAAACAGTATACACCAAGGGTGAATTCAGTCTTAGTTAAAATTATGTTGCTCAGAATGGTGAATGTAAGCAGGTGAAAGGTAACTGTGTTTGGTGGTGAAAGCATAATAATCAAACCGCTTAGCCCCTAATCCATACTGCTTCAGCTACACTAGCTTGATGTATATACAGAACCAGTAAAAGTGCCAGGCAATTGGCTTAGTCTCAGGAGAACAAGGAGCAGGCTGCCGTGAGTATGTCTGCTGTCTCTTGCAGGCATCTCCCTGTGGTAGCAGCCTCTGTGAACCTTTAATTTTGATTTGTGAAGTATGACAATAATGGAAGCAGATGTTGGGAGCATTAGCAGCAGCCTGCCTCAGTATATGAAGGAAGTCTGCACAAAGGTATTATGGGGGGAACATATGTATACTCCATCCATCTATCCATCCATCATCCAACCCGCTATATCTTAAACACAGGGTCATGGGGGTCTGCTGGAGCCAATCACAGCCAACACAGGGCGCAAGGCAGGAACAAACCCCGGGCAGGGTGCAAGCAAGGCACGCACACCAAGCACACACTAGGGACAATTTAGGATCACCAATGGACCTAACCTGCATGTCTTTGGACTGTGGGAGGAAACTGGAGCACCCAGAGGAAACCCACGCAGACATGGGGAGAGCATGCAAACTCCACGCAGGGAGGACCCGGGAAGCAAACCCAGGTCTTCTTACTGCGAGGCAGCAGCACTACCCACTGTGCCACCATGTAGCCCTATGTATATTCCATTAATGTTTTTCTTTCTTTCTTTTTTTTTTAAACATTGTATTGAATTTATTAAAGTCAAATAATATTCCATGCAAGCAAGTTGAGTTTTACAAATCTAGGTTTGAAACAAATGAACCCCGACCCATGAAAAAGAGAGCTAGGCAAACACAGGAAAACAACTTTAATAGTAGAATAAATAAATAAGTAAATAAATAAATAGAATAAAAAAAGGGAAGAGAAGCCGATTCCTCAATTTAAATGCTTATTCTAAAATGTTATTGATTAGATCCTGCCAGGTTTTGAAAAACTTGTGCATAGATCCTCTAAGTAAGAATGTGATTTTTTTCCAATTTCAAATAATATAAGACATCAGTTACCCACTGACTTAAAAGATGGGAGTTAGGATTCTTCCATTTGATCAAGATAAGCCTGCACGACTATAGTGTAGCGAAGGCAATCACAGTTTGTTTGTTCTTCTCCACTTTAAGCCCATCTGGAAGAACCCCAAACACAGCTGTTAGTGGGTTAGGAGGGATTGTGACACCAAGGCTGTCTGAAAGGCATTTAGAGATTTTGGTCCAGAATGGTGTTCATTTGGTGCAGGCCCAAAACATGTGACCCAGTGAAGCTGGAGCTCGATTGCAGCGTTCACAGGTTGGATCTTGCCCTGGAAACATTTTGGATAATTTTAAATGAGAAAGATGTGCGCAATAAATAGTTTAAGTTGAATAATTGTATTAATGCTTTTCTATTCTGACATTTTCACTGAACTGTCCATTCCTTTCACGCTGCTATCTTTTTTGATTTGACAGAGAACTATAATATAGATATGCTGATTCTTTTCTGTAATGTAATACTGCATGATGGTATAATGACATTGGAGATCGAATTAATAAAATATTGGCTGTCTAAGATCTATGGGCTATCAAAATGGTGTTCTTGGTAGTTGTGTGGGAACAGAATGATGTATCATATCAAATCGGCAAGAGGAAAGAAAATATCTGTGTGGTCATCACAATTTGTGGACTGCAGCTCCCAGTAAATTCAGAATCGCTGAGTGCTGTTGCTGAATTTAACACTAGGCTAAGTCAAATTAAATTTCTGAACATCGTTAGGCATGTCATGTGTAGCAAACTTCTAGCACAGTCATGTTTACTCCTTTCTGTGAGAGCCAATAATGTGCTCCTTAATGGGCCATTATTGTACGAAGGGTTAATAACTACAGTGGCTTCACCCTCAATTTTTGACCTGTTTCATTCTCTCATTGCACACAAAACACAAGACATCAAACAAATGAGCTTCTCCTCTGTTTGTGAGGTTCAAAACACCAGCATTCTTTAATCCTGGTCGCTGCATTATATGAATTGTACTTTCTGATGAGCATTCATGAGTTGCCAGCTCTCATGCTTACAGGGCCTACCTCTATGATGAGCAGGTCATAGACTAGTAAGACTGAGTTGCTGGGCATGTCACATTACACGACTGCTTTCTCTAATCTCTTTAAGATTATGTAAATAAGGGGCTATGACTGAAAATTGCTGGAAGTCATGTAATGTGTATGTGTGTGTAACATAACCTTAAACTGCCTTATTTAAAGCCTGTTCTTGAAATCAAATAGCCAGCATTGCTAATCACTGTGCCACTGTGCCACCCCTGGAGTCTAACTTACTAACTATATTGTATATAGCATATTTCCCATACGCCTCATGTAATAGCATCAACATTTTATATGTTACATTATATATAAAAAATGTCATTTCTGTCCATCTAGCAGTCACAATTCAATTCATGCTTGTTTCCAGGTGAAAATGATTAAATACACTAAACCAATAATCTGCAATTTATCATGGAGGGGACCTGTTTGTGGTATATACAGGTTTATACACAGTCATAATTGTCATCCATATTGTATATTATGCTATGTGTTAGACAGAAAATGCAAAGGATGGAAATGAGCACTAACCAGTTTAAGGAGCTGCTCAGTGTCACTGTAGCAGGTTTAGCTTTTGTGAAGTGCACCTAACCATCACCAGATGCCTTAAAAGATAAACAGATCAACATAATGCATGCACAAAGAAACAAATATTTATAATGCAACACTATTTTCTTGTGACTGATCAACTTTATGTAGTAATACCATGCAAAAAATCCCACAATAAGCAAATATCATCAACACAAAATAGTAGAAGAGCTGGAATCTACAGCAATCACTATGGGTGTTTATTATAAAAGTGTTTAAGGAATCCGAAAATTGTGATTAATCTTAGTAAGAGACTGGCATCTGAAATGTACTTTGTATGCCTTGCAGCAGCCATTTTCCTGCACTCAGTTGTTCTTAATTAAGTTTCAAGGAGTAGGCAATAGAACTGCCTGCGCTTGATGTTCAGTTGCTGTAAATAAAAAAATGAATTGCTGATCCATTTAAATTCAGAAATATTGCAGTGATTATGTTTAGAATTTTTTATAATAAGCTGAATATACTTATTAAGATGTATGTTTTGATACATCAAAGCCTTTTTAGAGACAACTGTCAACTGTGTGCTTGTAATGGCCAGAACATTTGTGGTGTGCAGTGTTACTTCTGCTTCTCTCTGATTTTCAATTACGCCTTCTACTTTCTTAAGTGCTGAATTGAGTACAGCTGAATGTGATGATGATGACTGCACTGGGCTGTGGGCAGGAACCAACAATAGGAGGGAGGTCAGAGAACATGCCACACAAGCACACACTCATTCCAGTCCCATTCACAGTCATCTATCAACCTCATATATTATTCTTTGGGCAGTAGTTGGACATTGAAGTGAACACAGGAGAGCCATTCATACTTCACCAAGGTGGCATTCTGGTAGGGAATCTAACTTGGGTCCATGGTAATGATATTAGTTGCCCCCTAGGCCAGCAGGTGTAACCAGTTTTATTTGAAGCTCTTGCCTCCCTGGATTATGTACTTTTTTTTATTTCTCTGCAGGTCACTAGTTTACCTTTACCCAATATTAAGAGTACGGTGGATTTCTGCTATGCCAGGAAAAGACGCAGTCGACCTTATATGAATGAACTGAATGTCTGAAATTCATACCCCCATTGTGTGCTATGGGAGAGATTCATAGGGTAGGATCCAAAAAGGTAAACTTGATTCATTGGTCAGAAGAGGTAAAGGATGAACAGTTTGTTTCAAAAGTAGATAATGGCCAAGCGCTCCAATAATATATAGTATATGTACTGTATAGTATACATATCATATACACACATATATATATATATATATATATATATATATATATATATATATATGAACAAGTAAATACAAATAATGTATCAAAAGATACCCAAGAAGAGGAGAAACTGTTATTCAAAAATGTGTTATTTCTAGCAAATAATGGTGATATTTTATTATAGGGTTTGCTGTGCCAATAGTAATCATTTTTTCATTGCCATAAAACAGATGTATTAAGCTAAATCCTCTTGTTTCCCATTTATATATATATATATATATATATATATATATATATATATATATATATATATATATATATTTAAACTGTTAAATTGTTCTCATCATTTCAAAGCATTTGTAGACATACCACGTTAGTCAATGCACATCAACACAAGCACATTTGCACTAAACCAATTACAGCAAGTAACTGTGAGCTAAAAGTGTAATTTATCAGTCTAGAAAAGTCAGTTTTACAGTAACAGTGAGGCTTAACTTGGCATTTTAACTTGGAAGATAAGTTGCTGGTATTTTGTTGCTAGTGAGGCTGAAAGAGACTTTGAGCCTTAATGGTCCACACCCCCTAGGTCACAATTACCATACACCACCTTGGCTCTAGACAGCTTTTTCTATATCTATGGAACATGCAGTTCTTTGTGCACATGGTTTATATCAGTCACTTATGTTATTAGTGTTTCATTATTGTGAAATATTGCTGTATATTCATGTTTATAGTCCCTTTCTGGACTGTTTTGTGTAATTTTAACTTTAGCTTACTTTAGTTGCTATATTGCTTGGTGAAACATGCTTTGTTCATATTTAGGGCTTCTGCATGTTTTTCTCTTCTGAATGGTTATGTCTCTTTAGATAGCTAGATAGATAGATAGATAGATAGATACATACATACATACATACATACATACATACATACATACATACTTTATTAATCCCCAAGGGGAAATTCACATACTTTATATGGTCTAGCAATAACTTAGCTAGATGGGTAAGGTTTCTTACCCGGTTCTCCTGTTTCCCTTTTGTTAGTGCTTCTTGCTTTGTCTTTGCACTCTAATCTGGTTTCTACCTCATGTAGATGTTTTCAGTTTGTGCAGTATTTTTAAATATTGTTAGTTTGAGAGGTTGATTACAGATTTACCTTTCAATGTTAAACAGTGTTACTTCCACTCTGCACTGTGCTAAGGGGAGTTGCAAGATTCTTAATTTGCAGCCCAGCATGAGCTCCATTGCACTTGTGCTTCAATCCCAACAGATCCCAATCCCAGTAGATTTCTTGTCAGTTGCTAGTGAGATGCAACATAACCAATATATAAAAAATCATAAAAGACATAAATAACACAAATCTGATGTATCCAACATGCAAATATCCTAACATAAAGCTGTGATTTTAATAGTAAATTATTTGTAGGATAATATTTAATTATGTGCAATGAAATAGAAAATGACTACTTTTTTGAAAAAAGCATCTCTTGTCAAAGTAAAAAAAAAAAATCTTTGTAGAGCCACCACTAACATTTTCCATTTTAGATAACTATGCCAAGTCTCATTTAGACAGAGGTATTAGTTTGAGTTATAATGGCCGATGTTCTAACAAATGGATACACACAAAGAAATCACTCTGAAAGTGGTCAGATCATGTTTCAAAGTTCCTAAAATGTTTATATAAGTCAAAACTTTAGAAACATTACAATACAGCCCTACTTATATAAATCTATAGTATATTTAGATAAAGTAAAAATATCCTTGACCACTTTAGCAATAGACAGACCTCAAAATGTTAGCATATGTGAGAGAAGAACAAAAAACATGAAACAAGAGGAAACTGCACAAGTGGAACATCCTACAACTACTTCAGGGCACACTTTGGGTTACAGAGTTAGGGCCTGACTTGTGTGTTAGGAATTAGTAAGAAAGGAATGTACACTCAACAGCAGAGCTTTGTTCTTGGGCTTAATCTCTGTAGTGGAAGGCAGATCTTTGCTTGCATTGCCAGGATTATTATATAAAGCATTTCACTATGGAGACTACCATGAAAATGCTCCGGTTTCCTCCCACAGTCCAAAGACATGCAGGTTAGGTGCATTGACGATCCTAAATTATCCCTAGTGTGTTCTTGGTGTGTATGTGTGAGTGTGTGTGTGCGCACGCGCCCTGTGGTGGGCTGGCGCCCTGCCCGGCGTTTGTTTCCTGCTTTGCGCCCTGTGTTGGCTGGGATTGGTTCCAGCAGACCCCCATGACCCTGTGTTAGGATATAGCAGATTGGATAATGGATGGATGGATGGACTACCATGAAAGAGAAATAGGAAACAACATGTGAACGAATTATCATTATAGCCATTCTCATTATGACTTTTATATCGAGAAGTCAGACTCAGTTAAGGGATGCACTCTCAATCTGCTTGATGAAGACAAAACTGATGGCCATTATGAACAATGCTACAGATCCTCTTTATGACACACTGCCATTGGGGATTTCTAGTCAACAAATTATTTGTCAGAAGTTTCTTTGTTGAGATTCTTGTGTTTAAACCCCAAAAGTGTGATTAGTGTATCTATCTGCTAAAGCTATATTTGCTAAAAAAGAGCCAAAAGTACCTAAATATGGCTTGTTAAACACCCAAATACACATTTTCTGCTAATGACTTAATTGCAAACTACTAATTTCCATTACCATTTTATACTGCTGATGGACTAAATTCAGTGTTAGAGATTTAAAAGAAAATTACAAATGAGTAGTTAAATGTAGCCAAGGTCTAAATGTCAAGCTAAAATCAATCATCAAAGCCAAAACAAGGAAACAAAAATTACAGTTGAGAAATATAGCAAAATTTGTTATATTACCTTGGACTGTCTATCACTAAAGTTCTTTGTTTATTTTAATCTTTTTCCAATGCTCAAACAATAAGTTGACGTGCTACATAATCTTAAATTGATAGAAAATTCTGACTCAGTATGTCATGTGACTTCCACAACATAAGATCTGCAGATGACATCACAAAATGTCATTTGTCACAACAATCTTCTTCTTCTTCTTTCAGCAGCTCCCGTTAGGGGTTGCCACAGCAGAGCATCTTGTCTGCATATTGATTTGGCAAAATTTTACATCGGATGCCTTTTCTAACGTAACCCTCCCCATTTATCCGGGTTTGGGACCGGCACGAAGAAACACACTGGTTTGTACATCCCCCGTGGCTTACCTGCACAAAATAGTAGTGTGATAATGTCAATAACGATAAAAATAAATAAAATGAAAAATGCTCCAGAACTCCTAAAAATTAATTGTCAAAGTGCCAAAATACAGAAACATTAGAAAAATAAAGTTTTATTTATTTTTTTTGCAAAGTCCATCCTTTATATCACAATAACCACATTACCTTTTGAAGACAGGTAATAAAATACCATTTTAAAATAGTTGATATTTGACTTCTGTTGCCCTATATGTACCTTTAGCATTCCCCCTACACCTTTCCTCAGTATCCTTGTGTGTCTCAGCCTCTCTTGTCTGCGCTCCCTCTCTCTATCCCATTCTTGTAAAGCCCACTTGTCACACTCTAGCATTTTAAGATGCCTTGCTCTCATCTCCTCATCTTCTTGACTACCATGGAAGTGATTCCCGTGAAAAATTTCACAAAAACTGGACGCATCCATGAAGAAATAAATGAATAAATCTGTGACAAAATGATGGTTAAAAATAGAAATAATAAAACTAAAATGGAACATAATTTTTTAAGTCCAAGCAAAAGAAAAATCTACCATCTTGTTCTGTGATGTTCGGACACGTGCACACTGAGACTGGCCAATCTGTTTCCATTTTAAGCGTTCATGACTAATCAGGCCTACTTCTTCCTTTCTTGTTCAGCACTGCACTTCCATGCCTTTCCCTTGAAGGGTCATGTGATCACAGTGGCTGTCACAGTCTTAAAATAAAATTTCCAATTAAATGTGCAAGAGATATGAGAAGTGTGACATATTATATAAAAGCAGAAGGAGGCCTCTAGCGGAGTGTAAACACTTATCTCCACATCAGCAGTGAAAATATTCTACTTGCAGTACTGTAGCAGATCAGATTAACTCCTGGGGAGTGAGTGAGGGCTTCCCTAGATTGTCAGGGTGCATTGAGAAATACTTCTGAATGCCAATTACACCGACATCTTTCTGGTCCTCTACAAGGCTGCTATGTGTTTTGCTTATTGATAAGAAAAAAGATTCAGAGCCTATAAAATGACCTAATAGCGTACTGTAAATCAATACTCCCAGTGGCTGGAAAACCATCATAAGAAGATGATGTTTTAACACCATAGATCATCTACTATTGAAGCTCTCTCTCCTCTTAAAAAACAGAAAACAGACTTCACTTGCAATGTCAATTATTGTGTTCATCCATTTGTTTTCCAGTTGGATGAGATACAGCCTGTTTAGATTTGCATTCACTATTTTTGACTCCAGTGCTGCTCAGGGGAAGAATAGCCACAATCTATTCCATTAGATGCAAGGCAGGATCCAATTCTTTTTAGCTATTTTCTTCACAATCACTGATAAAAGCTTGCTTGTTTTCCTGCCACAGAATATCTTGTTGTGAATCCATACATTCTTCTGTACTCCATATTTGTGATGTTCCAGAATCTGTTAGAGCAAAATATAGGAAACCACCCCAGAAACAGTGGCAGGCAGCTGAAGTGAACAGCCCTGAGGAGGACCATAGGGCTGACGCTCCAAGGGGCTGAAGAGGGTCACTTTGGCTGAGCATTTTTGGGTAGCAGTAGTAACCCGTTGCTCAAGTGGATTTCTGTGTAAGGCCAAGGAATGGCACTGGGAGTTGCAGAAGTGAGGCTCAGGTCAGCATCCTGTCAGGGACCTCCTATGGCAGCAGGGACCCAAGCCTGTGAGCCTTTAAAGAAAAGATGGCTGTGCCTGTTGGTAGTACATCTCCTCATGTCATTGGATCCGAAGAGTGTAAGCTGAGAAGATTTCAGATTTTAGAAGGAGTCACCAGGGCTTAATTTTTAAGGAACAGTTCCCTGCTCTGGAGTTTAACCTCATTTTAGTGTATATATATATATATATATATATATATATATATATATATATATATATATATATATATATATATATATATATATATATATATTATGGTTTAACCTCCATGAACTGGCACTACTTTCATGGATTATTTATTTTTTTAATTGAAGAATTGCACTGCACTTTAATTTGAACACAGGTTTTTTCGGATTGATTTTAATAAAAGCACTTTTCACCTTTACACCTACCCCTTGCTGTACATGTGTGTCCTCTTTTGCCTGGCACATTTCAGTAAACAACTATCGATGGTTTGGGTTCAAGAGGCATCTAAACAAAACAGGAAGCATGGAGCAGACCCGGACCATCACACTAGATACTACATATTGGAACGTATGTTAAATCCGGAGAATAAGGGCACCGTTGCTGTAGTTTTAAGAGTAACCAATTAACCTTTATTACATTCTATTTATTTGGAGTATTTGCAGTTAGTCATTTCATTTATTTGAAGCATGGGATTAGGGAATATGGAGGGAACTTTGAAATTTAAGTCAGAGTAGTAAAACTAAATTAGGGAGCAAAGGCCTGTGAGGAGGCATACTACTCGTGCTAACCCACACTCCAATACGCTCATCCATCCATCCATTTTTTAAAATATAAATAAAAATTTTGACAAATGAGGTTTCTGCTTCAACTACATTTCTCGATAGTTTGTTTCAGGTTCCTACATCTCTTTAGTAAAGAAGTGCTTCCTGGCTTCAGTCCTAAATGTACTTTTCCCTAATTTTCATTGGTATCCTTGAGAATGTGATGCAGTGTTAAGTTGAAAGAATTCTGCTGGATCTGCTTTATCGATGCCTTTCAGAATTTTGAAGACTTAGATTAGGTCACCATGCAGTCTGTACTGCTTGAGACTAAATGGGTTTAACACTTTCAGTCTGATGGAGTACGGCATGCCCTTAAGTCATTTTAGTTATCAAAGATTAGGGCGTGATAGAGGAAGGTTCAGCAGCCCCACATAAAAGGTTGAAACAATTAATTTCTTATGCATGTCTTTAGGATGTGGTGGGACATCACAGTACAAGTAGAAAACTACCTGGGCTTGAGGAAAATGTACAAATGCCATGCACCTGGAGCTGAGGAAAAAAAAACACTTATCCCAGCATCAATGTGCCACCCACCAGTGCTTCATTTACAGGTTTTGTGTTTTTGCCCTCAGATCATCCTTAGTGAAGAACTAGCTGGTGGCTTCCAATGACCATCAACTGGATTAAACAGGAATGAAAATGGTAAAGAGAGATGTCTCATTTTTTGCATTACATGTTCCACTTGCAGAAAATGTTACATAAGGTGACCCCAATAGCTAACTGATGCAAACAGAACACAAGGCACAGTCACAGATTAATTATTTGGTCAAGATATGTGGCTACAGACAAGATGATTTACCCTTAGAAATTTCTTGAGATGGCTGTTTTCCTTGTTATTGAAGTACCTTGAACATAATTAAAACAATGAAACATTGGCATTAATGCAACTCTTGCCATCCACAAGGCAGTATTTACCATGTCATGCTATGATTCCTCAAAACATAAGTAATAGTTCCTCAGTTGGGGGCAGCTCACCAGTAATATCTTGACATGTTATGTAAATTGGATCTCTTGCTTCACACAATGTTGCTTCATTCAGCTTATCCTTTGCCCTAAAGCAACACAAGCTGGGCACAGAAAACTGTTGCCATCAGTGTTTTTTCATATTATAAAGGATTTTTTTTATTTCTTTCAGTTTTATTCTTTCTCTGTCATATCATCCTAGTGTATCTGTGTATTTTTGGCTCCTATGGCCCAAAGACAAAATATACATCATTCAAGTGTAGTGCCTCTGCTTGCTTGTCACACAGCGTGGAAGTGAACAGGAAGCTTCCTCTTGTCGGGCTGCCATCCCTAGGCGAGCAGTCATGCCGTCACGATTTGGGAAGCCTTCTGTAATAAATATGACACATTCTTAACTGGGGCTGGCAATGTTTACATAAGAAGATCAGGCGAGGGCTTGCTTTACTAATGATGCTGTTCACCCTCAGGGATGTTTCGAAACTCAACAAAAATGAGGTGACAAAGCAAAAAAAAAATAAATAAATTGAAAACCTGACACATTAAACAAGGCCTTTGATGTTACACAATTGCAGTTAAAGATCTCTTGCTCACCAAGAGTTTATAATCACATGACTGGCATTTATCTGATCCTCAAGCAGCCACCATAGGGTAGATTAAAATGGGCATCCGACCTGCTGAAATGGTTTCCATCAACAATTTGCCTTTCAGCTATTCCAAAGAGGTTGCACAACCTTCCAGTTTTGGTTCATGTTTGTCTGTCTGCCAAATGCCCATTAGTTAAACTCACAATGGCTACTTCAGACCCAAGTGTGACTTACTTTGTAATTAATAAAACAGAAATATAGCTGTCTGAAGCTCAAAATGTAGCTTCCCTTGTTTTCTGTTTCATAATCTTCCATATCGTTGCTAATCTGATGCTGAAAGCATCAACATGCTGCACTGGCCTGCCTTGGAATCCTTGATCTTTAAAGATCTCATCTTATTTTGTTGGGATTGCCTGGCAAGCAGAGGAATGCACAGCTTGTCCAGTATATCTTCACATGCTCTGGACCAAGGCCACTCTTCTGACTCCCATCAGTCAGATGCAAATTTAATCACATGTCTAAAACCTTTACAGCATCTTCTCTAGATGTGACTGCAAAACGCAGTCAATCAAAATTATGTTATACAGCAGATAAACATCTCCCCAAAGAACTTAATAATATAATATCATTTTGGTGAAGAAAAAATGAATTTAGCACACTTTTAAAGCATTTTCATTTCAAACTATTGTACATTCTAAAGACATGTATCAATTTTTTTTATCTTCTGGAATTTGGTAAGAAAGCACTTTGTTGGTACATGTATATCAAAATGTATCCTTCTAATTTACCACAGATGGTGCACAGCTAACATCAGCACTGCGGCACAGATTCTGATACAGTGTCGTGTCCAATTTTATGTATGTGCTTAATGTTATCAGTTTTTTTTTTTGCAAAATTGCAGGTAAAAGAGTTTAATATGCAACATACATTCTGCAGGCATTATCTTTTCAATATCAAGAACCCTTGAACACTACTAACCAGGCCTGTTTCTAAACTGTGGGTGAGAAGAGAGCTTGAAGACTAAATTATACTGAATTTTGAATTCCAAACACACAAACTAAGAAGAGTATATTTTGCAGATTGGGTCTCTTTCTTTTATATTACAATTAGATGTAGGAAAAACCTCAGCTGAAAAATGTTTATTGCATTAGGCTACAACAGTCACACAGATCCCACAGGTGCTTTGCTCATCCACATCCTGCCTGAAGATCATTTCACTGAGTGAAGTGAGGTGCAAAAAACCTACTTGTGCAAAATATGCATTATTAGATATCGGAAGGAATGTGGAACATTATATTGAATTTTCCCCTAAGGCTTATATAACATGGAACTTTTTATGTACAGAAGAGAAACATAAATTCTAGGATTCAGAGAGTAATAAATCTTACTTCTATATCATGCAGAACTATGGAAACTGTAATAAGAAATACATTAGAAGAGTACCTGTATGGAAATAATATACTAAATAACAGCCAGCATGGGTTTATGGGAGGAAGATCCTGTCAAGCACTCTTTAGACCGTTTTAAGTGGGCTAACAAAAAGCAGACAAAAGCAAAGCAGGTGACATCACTTATTTAGTCTTATAAAAAACCTTTGATGTTGCCACACACCAAAGCTTCTCTCTAAAAATGAACTGCTTCAGAGGCAACTTACAAAGCTGGACTTCAACTTTATTAACTGGCATAAGGCAAAGGGTACACTTAAGAGATCCTTGGGTCATCACTGATGTTGATTCCAGTATGGTCAGTAAATTTGGAGATGACATTTTAATTGGAACATTAGGAAACACTTAGGAGGCAGCAAAAGCAATTACAATTGTTTGACAAATCAGTTAAGAAAAACCTGGGCAATTTTAAGTAATGGGCAAACAACTTGGAAAGTGGAATTTAATATACAGAAGTACATAGTTTCTACACGTAGGCAAAACAAATATGTATCATAAATATAGAATGGGAGACACTATTGTACAAGAACCTCTGGAAATAATTTAGGGGTTTGCATTCACATTATTTAGGCATTCAAAAGACAAAATGTTACATTACAGTGTAAAAGCAAACAAAAATCAAGCAATGTTATGCTAAGATTTTGTAATATTCTAGTTAAAATGCATCTGGAGCATTTTTTGCGGTTTTGGTAACAATGCTAGAAAAAAGATATAGCAGCACAGAGGAGAGCAAGCATGTTTTTTGTGACATTTTGCTTTTGTTTATTGGATATTTTGTGGAATTTAAACTTAACTCCTTCTTTGACAATTTATCGTAACAATTATTACATTTTTTCTTCTACTTTGAAATTATTTTTTGCGAGATATAGTTTTAAATCTAGATTTTTTTGGGATCATTTTGTATTTTGTGGCTTGAAATAAGTTTAAAATTCTTTTAAATAAATCTTCCTTTCAAATCAATGTTACTTTTTAGGTCAGGGGGATTTGAATTTCAGTTCTGCCTTTTGGCAGTTTAAGCAGGTGACACTTACAAGATGTGCTAGGGTAAACCAAAAGGCCCTACTTCTAATCTGCATGGATAAGGGGCTGAGGCAGAGCTACTGAGAACAGGGAAGGCAGCCAGCTGAGATGATTGAGCTGGACACACTGGAAATTCGCCTCTTATTTGTCAGACTTCTATTTTTGACATTTTTAATCATCAATTTGGAACTGAATTAATTTTGCTTGAGAATGATAACTAAAAGCAAAGTAAGTTAATATAAAACATGTTTAAAGTCAATAGAATTATAAAAATAAATGTATAAAATTTTAAACAATATCGGTTTATATATTCTTGATTACTGAATTACAGCTTTATTAAAGTATAAGGTGTAATCTTACAAGAACTACATGGAGTTCAGATATGATAATGTACTGATATGCCTGCAAATTACATAAGTATTTGGAGTCGTACTGTGGAGACTGTTGAAATACTTAACATCCATTCATACACAATTTTAAATGATTCCAGTGGGATGAAGAGAGGAAATGATTTTAGTTTTTAGGCATAACAGTCTGACATATTTTTACAAATGCAACAATTTTAGGTAAATTTAGCCCCACTGTTGTTCCACAGGGATCAGTGCTGGGACAGCTGCTCTTTTTAATATATATACAGTATATATATATATATCTATATATATATATATATATATATATATATATATATATATATACTAATAAAAGGCAAAGCCCTCACTGACTCACTCACTCACTCACTCACTCACTGACTCATCACTAATTCTCCAACTTCCCGTGTAGGTAGAATTGGGCAGCGTTATTCCTTACAGCTTACTTACAAAAGTTAAGCAGGTTTCATTTCGAAATTCTACACGTAACGGTCATAATGGTCGATAACGGTGACAACGTCCGCTATGTTGAACTTTCTTATTTATGGCCCCATCTTCACGAAATTTGTTAGGCGGCATCCCTGCACTAACCGAAACTGTTGTACATACTTATTTCGGTGATATGACGCCACTGTCGGCCGCCATATTGAACTTTCCAACATCACTAATTCTCCAACTTCCCATGTAGGTAGAAGACTGAAATTTGGAAAGCTCATTCCTTACAGCTTACTTACAAAAGTTAAGCAGGTTATATTTTGAAATTCTACGTGTAACGGTCATAACAGTCGACAACGTCCGCCATGTTGAACTTTCTTATTTATGGCCCCATCTTCACGAAATTTGGTAAGCGGCTTCCCTGCGCTAACTGAAACCAATGTTCGTACTTATTTCAGTGGTATGATGCCACTGTCGGTTGCCATATTGAACTTTCCAACGTCACTAATTCTCCAACTTCACGTGTAGGTAGAAGGCTGAAATTTGGCAGGCTCATTCCTTACAGCTTACTTACAAAAGTTAAACAGGTTTCATTTTGAAATTCTACGTGTAACGGTCATAACGGTCGACAACGTCTGCCATGTTGAACTTTCTTATTTATGGCACGATCTTCTCGAAATTTGATAGGCGGCTTCCCTGCACTAACCAAAACCAATGTACGTACTTATTTCGGTGGTATGATGCCACTGTCAGCCGCCATATTGAACTTTCCAACAGTCTTTGTTACTTATGGGCCCATCTTCATCAGGCTCACACTTGACATCCGGAGGAACATTGTGTCTTATGTATTGAATGACTGGGACACGTTCAAGCTGTGGACTGATGACGGTACAGGAAATAATTATACTACACATGAGCACTATAAGAGTGAAATGCTGAAGCCCTTCACCTATGGATCTGCATGTGAGTTGATGGCTGCCGCTGAATTGTTCAGTTGTCGCTTTCAAGTGTACCGAAATGGCCAAATATTTTACACCTTTTGAAAACCACCAATGCCTCTTAA
Organism: Polypterus senegalus; assembly: GCF_016835505.1. Lineage (NCBI taxonomy): Eukaryota > Metazoa > Chordata > Cladistia > Polypteriformes > Polypteridae > Polypterus > Polypterus senegalus. The sequence goes on along the minus strand of NC_053167.1, from coordinate 25,901,871 downwards.
ACATCTTAGATTCACAGGTGACGATTTCAGAAGTGGACACTTTGATGTTTATGAATGTTTAAACTCTCAAAAGCTGGATGTGAAGTTATCGATGAAACCGGTTGTATACTTACAGCGCTTGACAGATGCAGAATGTCACTTCAACACAAGTCCTACAAATACTGTCGTAGTTGAAACAAACCATGAAACTTAAACCGATTATGACAGCAGCAATCCAAGCTGTGAGATCTGAAACAAGATTACTGTACACATGATGGTGTATAATAATTTATGCATGGTGATGAATAAAAAAGTGATTAACTATATTCCAGAATCGGTGTAATAAATGCATGGCATTTCACCTAGTGAGATATGAATGGGCAATGGAGACCATTCAGGGTTAACAAAACATCAATTAAAGGCTACATAAAGGATGATTACAAGTATATAAGACAACAATGATTTCATCAAGACATGAACTTTAAAACTGTCATCCAAATTTTGTTCACTTGTGTTTGGTTACCTTTATGTGACAGACTTGTCTCTTAATACTTTGTTACTTTTGATACTGTATCATAAGACTGGTCGATTAACTGGAAATCCCATTGACTTAATTTTTTATTTGTTTTAAATGAGGAATATAGTTCATACGTGTTTTGGTACACTTTAGTTTCTAGTTCTCAAACATTTAAGAAGGAGAACAAAAAGCAAAAAAAAGAAAATTAAACTGATGTTACAAGTTAGAACTCTGAGGCTAGAAGACAGAGTGCAAAAAGAAAAGACAAAACTGTGAACCAGCAGTTCCCTGCACTACTGGTTACTGAGTCCGGCACCAACTGAATCGAGGATAACCATTTATTAATGCTGGAACTGGACAACACACTAATGCTCAGTAAAGAGGCCTCAAGAAAAGTCAACTTATAAAAAGAGAATATCCAAAGGTTGATGGAGACAAAATCCAAAGATTTCTATTGTGAGGCAAGGGCCAATTTGGCTCAAATAGTGTTAATGAAAGAAAGTCTCTCATAGAGAAAGGTAAGTGGAACAGACGAATGATCAAGCAGACAAAAAGGAGGTAAAAGCAGAATTTCAGTTAGACAGCTGAAGACAGAGCGATAGCGACAAAGGAATAAAAAGACAGGAACTGAGGACAGTACTAAATACAATCAATCAGTCATTATCCAACCCGCTATATCCTAACACAGGGGTCTGCTGGAGCCAATCCCTGCCAAAACAGGGCACCAGCCCACCGCAAGGCACACACAAGGGACAATTTATTATCGGCAATGCACCAAACTTGCATGTCTTTGGACTGTGGGAGGAAACCGGAGCACCCAGAGGAAACCCACGCAGACATGGGAAGAACATGCAAACTCCACGCTGGGAGGACCTGGGAAGCGAGCCCATGTCTTCTTACTGCGAGGCAGCAGCACTACCACTGTGCCACCCAGTACTAAATACAGCAACAATTCATTTCAATCACAATTTTTTTCTGTTTGACTAGCTGCTTTTCTCATTTAGTTTAATGGTTTCTTAAAGTCTTCTCCTGTTTCATGATTTATAGTTTTGGAAGAAATAAGTGGATACTCTAGATAGGACTGGCGTGCTTTGTAGGGCTCAATGGCCTGTTCTCGTCTAGATTGTTATAATGTTCTAATGTTTGACTTTGCCAGTCTGACTTCTGTGCTAGAGCTCTCAAATAAAAATAAGAAAAACATAATAATAAGCCTTTCTGCTCTCTCTCTTGTATTCTCCACCCTAAAATCTCTTCCAATTGTATTACCGTATAGCAGAGTGAATACTGAGACTCTATTTTAAAGTCATCTGTGTCATACCAGAGGGTAAAGTTAAGTATTTGAAATAAATATCCATCTATCCATTTCTAAACCCCCATTTTCATTTATAGAATAAAGAAGACAGGAATCAACTGCAAATGAGGTGGTACTTCATTTTAGTATGTTGTCATGCACACATCCTCACTCACCCCAGGTCACTTTCAGAGTTACCAGCAGAAATAGCATATGACATTAGGATGTGGAAGAGAATCAAGTGTTGAAAATAAATAGAAAAAAAGAACAAACTTTCTAAAAAGGAAACAGTACTAAAACAAAAGTAAAATTACAAACTCCCAACTGATAAAAACAAAACAAAAACAAAGACATGCAACGTAAAGAGAGCTTTTGAGATGCTGAATACAATGCATTCTGGGATTTGGAAGAACACCAATAAGGGCCTTGTGTGGGTCATCAGTTGTTAAGACCGAACATTGCTAATACAGGCAAATATAAAAAAAAAATAATAGGGTTAATGTGAGTCAGTCAATTGTATTGTATTCAAGTGTTTGTATGTCACATTTTGTATTGTTCAAAATAATTCCTCCCCTCAAATTTTTGCTGTCCTATGTGACTGTCTAGTTTGCCTGGTTCAGTGGCAACTGGGTGACAGTCAACTCGGCGAAAAGACAACTAAGAGAAAGACAAAATTGGGAAAAGACAACTCAGCAAAAAACAACTCGGTGAAAAACAATTCGGTGAAAAAACAACTTGGCGAAATACAACTCGGCGACATCCTTTATCAGTTAGATAATAGTTAGGTTCAAAGAGATTTTTTAATTATGACAACATGATTTAAAATGTTGAAAATAAATTTACGTAATTGACGAACGAACTTTATTCTGCAGATGGAACAAACTCTATCTTACATTATCTTCTGCAACAAAAATTGCTAATCCTTTATATAAATTGTATTGATTGTAATCGTATGATAATGATATTTAGAATACAAAAGGTGACCTGCGAATATAGCTTAAGGATTATCTTTACTCTTAAAATTTATAAATTTATTTTCAACATTTTAAATCACGTTGTCATTTAAATATCATTAAAAAACCTCTTTGAACCTAACTATTACCTAACTGGTAAAGGATTTTGCCGAGTTGTTTTTTTGCCAAGTTGTTTTTCGCCGAGTTGTCTGTTGCTGAGTTGTCTTTTCGCTGAGTTGTCTGTCGCCCAGCTGCCCTTGTACGAGTTTGCCGAAATGGTAAAAGGAACTGGCCGTGGTTCTTGCATGCACTTCTCTTTTTATCTTCTTTAACTCAATGTTGGCCTTAATGTTTCCAGGTTAGATTGAACTTTTGATTGTCACCATTACTCTTCTAGTGCCTCCTGTTGTTTGTCTTCTATATACAGTGCATCCGGAAAGTATTCACTGCGCATCACTTTTTCCACATTTTGTTATGTTACTGCCTCATTCCAAAATGGATTAAATTCATTTTTTACCTCAGAATTCTACACACAACACCCAATAATGACAACAGTTTAATGTCAGAGCACAAACCAAGCATGAAGTCAAAGGAATTGTCTGTAGACCTCTGAGACAGGATTGTCTCGAGGCACAAATCTGGGGAAGATTACAGAACAATTTCTGCTGCTTTGAAGGTCCCAATGAGCACAGTGGTCTCCATCATCCATAACTGGAAGAAGTTTGAAACCACCAGCACTCTTCCTAGAGCTGGCCGGCCATCTAAACTGAGCGATCGAGGGAGAAGGGCCTTAGTCAGGGAGATGACCAAGTACCCGATGGTCAATCTGTCAGAGCTCCAGAGGTCCTCTGTGGAGAGAGGACAACCTTCCAGAAGGACAACCATCTCTGTAGCAATCCACCAATCAGGCCTGTATGGTAGAGTGGCCAGACAGAAGCCATTCCTTAGTAAAAGACACATGGCAGCCCACCTGGAGTTTGCCAAAAGGCACCTGAAGGACTCTCAGACCATGAGAAACAAAATTATCTGGTCTGATGAGACAGAGATTGAACTCTTTGGTGTGAATGCCAGGCATCACATTTGGAGGAAACCAGGCACTGCTCCTCACCAGGCCAATAATATCCCTACAGTGAAGCATGGTGGTGGCAGCATCATGCTGTGGGGATGTTTTTCAGCAGCAGGAACTGGTAGACTAGTCAGGATAAAGGGAAAGATTACTGCAGCAATGTACAGAGACATCCTGGATGAAAACCTGCTCCAGAGCGCTCTTGACCTCAGACTGGGGCGACAGTTCATCTTTCAGCAGGACAACGACCCTAACCACACAGCCAAGATATCAAAGGAGTGGTTTCAGGTCAAGTCTGTGAATGTCCTTGAGTGGCCCAGCCAGAGCCCAGACTTGAATCCGATTGAACATCTCTGGAGAGATCTTAAAATGGCTGTGCACTGACGCTTCCCATCCAACCTGATGGAGCTTGAAAGGTGCTGCAAAGAGGAATGGGTGAAACAGGCCAAGGATAGGTGTGCCAAGCTTGTGGCATCATATTCAAAAAGAGTTGAGGCTGTAATTGCTGCCAAAGGTGCATCGACAAAGTATTGAGCAAAGGCTGTGAAATACTTATGTACATGTGATTTCGCAGTTTTTTTTATTTTTCATAAATTAGCAAAAATCTCAAGTAAACTTTTTTCACGTTGTCATTATGGGGTGTTGTGTGTAGAATTCTGAGGAAAAAATGAATTTAATCCATTTTGGAATAAGGCTGTAACATAACAAAATGTGGAAAAAGTGATGCGCTGTGAATACTTTCCGGATGCACTGTATATACAGCATATTTACAGTCATATGAAAAAGTTTGGGAACCCTTCTCAGCCTGCATAATAATTTACTCTTCTTTCAACAAAAAAGATAACAGTGGTATGTCTTTCATTTTCTAGGAACACCTGAGTACTGGGGTGTTTTCCGAACAAAGATTTTTAGTGAAGCAGTATTTAGTTGTATGAAACTAAATCCAATGTGAAAAACTGGCTGTGCAAAAATTTGGGTACCCTTGTAATTTTGCTGATTTGAATGCATGTAATTGCTCAATACTGATTACTTGCAACACCAAATTGGTTGGATTAGCTCGTTAAGCCTTGAACCTGATAGACAGGTGTGTCCAATCATGAGAAAAGGTATTTAAGGTGGTCAATTGCAAGTTGTGCTTTCTTTTGACTCTCCTCTGAAGAATGATAGCATGGGATTCTCAAAGCAACTCTCAAAAGATATTAAAACAAAGATTGTTCAGTATAATGGTTTAGGGTTGGCTGCAAAAAGCTATCTCAGAGGTTTAAACTCTCAGTTTCAACTGTAAGGAATGTAATCAGGAAATGGAAGGCCACAGGCACAGTTGCTGTTAAACCCAGCAGGTCTGGCAGGCCAAGAAAAAATACAGGAGCGGCATACACGCAGGATTGTGAGAATTGTTACAGACAACCCACAGATCACCTCCAAAGACCTGCAAGAACATCTTGCTGCAGATGGTGTATCTGTACATCGTTCTACAATTCAGCGTAATTTGCACAAAGAACATCTGTATGGCAGCATGACAAGAAAGAAGCTCTTTCTGCATTTATGCCACAAACTGAGTTACTTGCTGTATGCAAATGCTCATTTAGACAAGCCAGATTCATTTTGGAACAAAGTGCTTTGGACTGATGAGACAAAAATTTAGTTATTTGGTCATAACAAAATGCGCTTTGCATGGTGGAAGAAGAACACTGCATTCCAAGAAAAAAACCTGCTACCTATTTTCAAATTTGGTGAAGGTTCCATCATGCTGTGGGGCTGTGTGTCTAATTCAGGGACTGTGGCCCTTGTTAAAGCTGAAGGTCGGATAAATTCAACCCAATATCAACAAATTCTTCAGGATAATGTTCAAGCATCAGTCACAAAGTTGAAGTTATGTAGGGGTTGGATATTCCAACAAGACGATGACCCAAAACAAAGTTTGAAATCTACAAAGGCATTCATGCAGAGGGAGAAGTACAATGTTCTGGAATGGCATTCAAAGTCCCCTGACTTGAATATCATTGAAAATCTATGGGATAATTTGAAGCAGGCTGTCCATGCTCGGCAGCCATCAAATGTAACTGAACTGGAGAGATTTTGTATGGAAGAATGGTCAAAAATACCTCCATCCAGAATGCAGACACTCATCAAAGGCTATGGGAGGTCTAGAGGCTGTTATATTTGCAAAAGGATGCTCAACTCATGTAATATTTCTGTTGGGGTGCCCAAATTTATGCACCTGTCTAATTTTGTTATGATGCGTACTGCATTTTTTCTGTTAATCCAATAAACTTAATGTCACTGCTGAAATACTACTATTTCCATAAGGCATGTCACATATTTAAAAGGAAGTTGCTACTTTGAAAGCTCAGCCAATGATAAACAAAAATCCAAAGCATTAAGGGGGCTTCCCAAACTTTTTCATATGACTGTATTTACATAGTTTCTTTCAACCATGAAGGAGATGAATTTAATTTCATTATCAATATATCTATCTGGTCCCTGAAGCTCATAGAACATAAGAGGGACAAGCAAAAGAATTTGTGGATTCTACAGGCAGAAAATCATGTCTCCTAACACAAAGAGAATATTACACATAATATAATGCTGCACTTATGAAAGTCAAACAATACTGACATATAGCATGGAAAGAGAAAACTAGAAATCTTGATGTTAACAGGCTCAAACCTCACCACTGACTCAGTACGTTTCATACCCAGCCTACATTCATGTTTTCTGTATGCATACTGCATATGTATCACTATTTTCTTCTTCTTTTTCTTCTTTTGCGCTGCTTCCGTTAAGGGTTGCCACAGCGGATCATCCAAAACTGTTGTCTGCGTATTGATTTGGAAAAATTTTACACCAGATGCCCTTCCTGATGTAACCCTCCCCATTTATTGCATCACTATCATATCACTATAATAAATGCAAATTGAACCAATCAAGCCTGGGGCTGTCCTGCAGCACTGGGAAAACCAAGATCCTCTGCAGTGATTTCCTTGTCCAGGTAACTGAGATCTCTGGAGAAACAATTTGAGATGTTGACCACTTCCCATAAGTTGTAGACAAATCATTCCAAAAGTAAATTAGTGTGACAGATGGCAGGATGGACTGACATTTCGGCTGTGTAAACTCTCGTACCTTTACCTCACAGAGAGGCCAGTGTAGTAGATAGACCAGGGATGGTTCCCTAAGATTACATGCTTATCCGGCACACTGGGTGGCAGCATTTCTGGGGCAGCATGCCTATTCATATGCCCGCAGCGTATGCTGGGAGTTGCAGTCCCATGAGGCAATCCTGCTTGTCTGAGTGGGCACTGACTGGGGGAGCTGCTGGGGAGGGCTATCCATACTTTCAGGTTCTTCCACCTGATCTAGGAATGTTTCCTCCCTGACACTTTAATTATTCCTGGGTCTGGCATGAAAGGGGCTGCTTCTGTCACACTTAGGGGTCAGAGTCGGGAGAGGAGTCAGACAAGGCTTGCCTGAAGTAGAAATGAAAAGGAAAAGAAAGGAAATTAAGGAAAAGGAACAGAGAAGAAAAGAAGAAGACTGTTGCTTAGTGTTAGACATATGAAAAGGGATTTTGTTTAATAAAACGGGACACTTTGAATCCGGGACTGTAGTCTCTGTAATTGTGTCTGAGGTTTAGGGATCTGTGATGTCCCCTATTGGTCACACCATCAATGAAGAAGCTCAGCAAAACATCAACTGTGTTAAAATTTTTTTAGAGGTCTGTGCCACCAGGTCTTTGAGAACTGTGCCGTAAACAAGGAAAACAATTTATTGATTTTTAAGGTGCTAGTTTCCTCTTTGGTAGGACAGTATAGAGTAATTATTATTGTCACCTAAAAACAATTACTGTAATATATTTTATCAGCATCGTCTCCAAAATCTACTAGTCAAGTCAAATCATGTTTATTGTCATGTGCACATAGTACAACGAAATTCTTACTTGCATGTCTCCTTAGAAAAATGGAGAAAATACAAAAAATAAATACATGCTCATACGGACAGACAGACAGATAGGCAGTTTAGACATAACTAATTACTATTTATTTACTCAAATCAGCAGCACATTTTTTCAGCAAAAAATATATTTGAGAGATGTCACACCCATTTCCTTGTGGAAGTTTGTGATTTGTGACATAATGTTATTTGTGATATTATATTCTGGCTCTGTGAACCACCCCTGGAAGTCACAGCTCGGATAATGAGTGTCAAATAAAACAATCTCAACACTCTAAAGATCCTCAGGAAAACCACATTGTTTCCGCATACCTTGTAAAAGCAATCCTCATTATACAGCTCCCATGTCAGCTTTCTTAACAACCTCCTCTTAATCAATATCACAATAAAAGCAGAACCATGAAACACAAGGCAAGTTCCATATTGCGGCTACAGATTGGGGTAAGAAACCTGGCAGTCACTGCATACCATATTATTATTTGTGTTTGGCAAACTATCAACAATGAGAATGTAGAACACATGTCTGCCACCAAGTACGTAAAGGAATAAGATTTTTAGCATGCATACGTCAGTTGATATTTATGTTTGTATCACAAAGGAGATCTAAGACTGCTGCAGGTTAAACAGTTACAAGACAATCAAGTGAAATAATGCAAACAAAGCCAGAGAAAGCAGTTAATTATTCAACAGTTTCATTGTCTCTGAGAAAGACCTCCCCACCTACTCTATTTCTTTTCCAAAACCAGCAGCCTCTTTAGATGGATGCCAGTATGAGGGACCCAGTGCTGGTTGTCATGACAACCAGATACTGGCTATCATCATTAATCTTCCCAAACTGCAATATAACAAAAACAAACATCACCACTGAAAAGGAGGGTTATTTATTGTTCATCTACCCAGAACAGATTCTCTGTAAGCGTGCTTGCTCAAAAAGGTTAGCAATCAAAAAATTTTTTAAAAATATCCAAGTAAGATGGTGCCTATGATTAATTAGTGGGAGGGGATTTACTTAGGAATCTCAGTTTAGCCAAGAAAATCACATTAAAAGTCCTTATTCCCTTGACAGTAGGAACAATAAGGTATGGAATCAACCTCTATGTTTCTTTATGTTCCTCATTTTGATACAGTCTTTATTATTGATATAAACCTTCTACTGCTCACGAGAAGACATGAAGCAATATATTAAGCAACAATATTCAATAACTGCTATAATTCTTGTATGTGGGTACTAGCTTGGCCATGGCCCTTGAATCTCTATTTTATCCTAACTCCTCTTTTTTACTGCGAGGACCAGCTCTATATTACTGGTTACCGCCGGGAGCCTCTTGAACCTGACACCATCGATAGTCAAGACCAGGATAAGCTTAGCAAGATGAGGACAAACACACACAAAGCAAGAGGATTATAAAAAAAGTGGCCTAGTTCTTTTATTAAAAATAATTTAAAAACCAAACACTGCTCAAAAGTGCAGTGCTCAAAATCTTCCTCAAATAAATAAATAATCCATAAAAAGAAGGTGTCTACATGGAGGTGGATGTGACCTACAGTATCTTTTACTAGCTCTCTGACAACTGCACTATTTGTGAATTTCTGGTTTCCAGGTATCCGTGACTCAAATTTCTGCATGTAGTAAGAAAGATTTTCCACTTACATCCCTCCCTATTTCATTTGTTTGTCGTTATTCTCTTGCCCAGTAATATGGTACTTGGCCCATCTGCTCAAGAAAAGTAAAGAAAACTGCAATTAATGGTGCAACTTTCTGCTTGAGGAAAAAATGAGTTTTTTTCTTTTTTTATCTGCCCAAGTTAATCATGACAGTTAATTGCTCAGTCCTGAGGTAATGCCAAGGTGAGCCATACTGTCATTTCTTTTAGTTCCTTTAGTGCAATACCCTTTAAATTGATGAATTGCCTGCCTATGTGGTGCTTCTTTATTCACACAAGCCTTTCCTACATTGTCTCTCTCTTGTACGCACTGCGGTTCCCAGTGCCACTTCGATTTTCAATCAAAGCCTTCCGTCGTCACACCTTTAATAATTGAAAGCTTCTCTTGTAAACCTGCTTGCTACACTCAAGAAAGAAAAAGCACACAAAATGATCATACAAAAATAAACTGCACATGAAGCCCACTGAAGGTTCACATGGACATCATTTTTTAAGAAAAAAAAACACGACTACAGTCATAATGGAACTGTATGAAAGAATGACACAATGAATGCTTCACTGTACTGAGCAGATCTGTTTAAGGAGCATCTATCAATGCAAACTAAAATTCAGAGGACTTGGGCTCCATGGTACAGGTGGGGATGTGACGAGTTTCTGTTTTGGCATTTCACATAGATTGCTGGATATGAAAGGAGCTGCTGTTTGGAATTACGAATAAATCTTATTTCATATGCATATGTTTACAAATTTAAATTAGTCTTGTCTTGCACCTTGTAAAGCACTTTGAGCTACATCATTTGTATGAAAATATGCTACATGAATAAATGTTGTTGTTGTATGCTGTTACTTCCATCCATCCATTATCCATCCTGCTATATCCTAACTACAGGGTCACGGGGGTCTGCTGGAGACAATCCCAGCTAACACAGGGCGCAAGGCAGGAAACAAACCCTGGGCAGGGCGCCAGCCCACCGCAGATGCTGTTACTTAGACTGTTAAAAAAAAAAGGAGCATCAGCCAGCTTCACTCCCTAAATATGAAACTGGGCTAGTATTTAACCACAGGGAGAGTATGGAAGAGACTCACAGAAGTGGGCTGGTTCCTGGGGACGAATTGAAGAGGGCTCATTATGTTCTCTCGGAGGAGAGAGTTGAGCTGCCCATTGGGGTTAAGACCTCAGATAAATATGGGCCTTCCTCATACCAGCAGGTATAAAAATTAAGAATTTGGGAATTCAACCCTGAAATATCAACCAGGGAGCAAGCAGGGGCTCTCTGGGAATGAGTGGTACAATGGCTATGGCCGTTTAAGCTGAACACTTTTCAAATGGTACAGCAAGTAGCCTGCTTCCTAATAATGAAGAGCCTTCCCAAGAACTTTACCCAGCCAGTCTGGGGAGAATTCTACACCAGGAAGGAGCTTATACAGCTCATAGAAAAAAGTAAGCCAGCCTCAAAATCTGGGAGAGTAGAACAGCCCTCTAGTGGAATCCATAGAGATAAAATCGCTCTATGTTTCATCAGTCAGGGAGGATCGCTGAAAAAATTCACAGTGGCGGTCCTCCCCAAACCACCTTTTTCAGTGATTCTGGGGCAGGACTGGTCTGAAAATAAATGCAGTATACTACTGACCACTCCTGATTGACACTTAGGCCTAGTTATAGATGGGGATGACCCGACTCAAGCTGCCTCCACACCGTGTATTCAGCCGGCAGAGAGAGATACGAAAGTCCAGGAAGAGGGCGGGGAGATTCCTGGCGGACACGTCATCAATCTGTGCCCCGACGAGCCTGGAGGATTCCCCGCCCCTTGAGGTCAGACTGGACCCTCTCTCCGAGATACAGTGTTAGTTTAGAGAAACGGCGGCTTCTTTCAAGTGTGAGCAATGGAACGACGGCTCCCTGAAATTTGCAAAAAATGAAGTCGTGCTTGTCAATGACCAACGCACCCATCAGCCTATACCACCGGGTTCTCACTTTGTGATAGAAAATGTCCCATTATATCGAGTAGCAGAACATGAGGGGGAGGTGAGGAAACTGTTGTTAATCTCATGAACCTACCGGTGGCAGGTCTGTGAGTTAGCACACGCCCACCTCCTAGGAGGCCATCTGGGCACGAAAAAGACGTTGGAGCCTATTAAGCTCCAATTTTATTGGCCGGGAATTAATGAGGAGGTTCTCAGTTTATTCACCTGTTATCTGGAGTGTCAATTACGGAAAATTCCTAGGAAGGACCAAGCTCCTCTCGTTCCCCTTACCCTTGTTGATGTCCCCTTCGAATTCATTGGTGTTGATATCATAGGACCCCTAGAACCCTCACCCTGAGGACATGAATACATATTAGTCCATGTGGATTATGCTACTCGATATCCTGAGGCTGTTCCCTTGCGCTCAGCCACGTCTAAGGCAATTGCACAGGAACTTGTAGGGGTCTTCGTGGCAGCATCTATAAAATGCAAAACAGAGGACAGAACACATCTTAACAGGCACACTCGCATGGTGTCCCCATTTTCATGTCTTATTACTTTCCTGTCAGTTTGTAATATTTAGAGTTAATTGGCATTTTTACTTATATTTGAGCTGAGAGCAACATAACCACCATACTGTCCAGCCTTCTAGATGAGTAATTCCTTCATCAGTAATTTTATAAAGATGAATTTGCTTTCTTATGTCTAAAAATGTGTGCTACTGTTTCTGTTTCCCCACAGTTTTTGTCAGGCATTTATGAATTTTCATATTACTTTTCTGACAATGTACTGTATCTGTTCAAATAAACAGACCATTATTTTGATCATTCTGCTTGGATAAAAATATAATTGGCTTTAAACCTCTTTAAAAATTTGAACCATAACAAAAACATGTCCTTTAGAAAAAGATTATTCAATATGCCATGGTAACAGAGAAGAAGCACTTTCTCTTTAAAACATAGCAATATATGCACCCAGTTTTAACTATTTATAAGTTACTCATTCCTATGTCTCTAATATATACACACACATATATACTGCTCAAAAAATTAAAGGAACACTTTTGAATCAGAGTATAGCATCAAGTCAGTGAAACTTGTGGGCTATTGATCGGGTCAGTTAGGTAGCAGAGGGGGTTGTTAATCAGTTTCAGCTGCTTTGGTGTTAATAAAATTAACAGGTGCACTGGAGGGGCAACAATGAGACGACCCCCAAAATAGGAATGGTTTCACAGGTGGAGGCCACTGACTCATCTGTTTTTTCACTAGTTTTGCATTTGGCTACAGTCAGTGTCACTACTGGTAGCATGAGGTGATACCTGGACCCTACAGAGGTTGCACAGGTAGTCCAGCTTCTCCAGAATGGCACATCAATGCATACCATTGCTAGAAGGTTTGCTGTGTCTCCCAGCACAGTCTCAAGGGCATGGAGGAGATTCAAGGAGACAGGCAGTTACTCTTGGAGAGCTGGACAGGGCTGTAGAAGGTCCATAACACATCAGCAGGACCAGTATATGCTCCTTTGGACAAGGAGGAACAGGATGAGAACTGCCAGAGCCATACAAAATGACCTTCAGCAGGCCACTGGTGTGAATGTCTCTGACCAAACAATCAGAAACAGACTTCATGAGGGTGGCCTGAGAGACGATATCCTCTAGTGGGCCCTGTGCTCACTGCCTGGAACCGTGGAGCTCGATTGGCATTTTCCACAGAATACCAAAATAGGCAGGTCAACCACTGGCATGCTGTGCTTTTCACAGATGAGAGCAGGTTCATCCTGAGCACATGTGACAAACGTGAAAGGGTCTGGAGAAGCTGTGGAGAATGTTATGCTGCCTGTAAAATCGTTCAGCATGGCCAGTTTGGTGGTGGGTCAGTGATGGTGTGGGCAGTTATATCCATGGAGGGACGCACAGACCTCCCATCCTCATTTTGCGAGAGTATGCAGCCAGTTTCTGGAGGATGAAGGAAATGATACCATTGACTAGCCCCCATGCTCGCCCAACCTAAATCTAATAGAACACCTCTGGGACATTATGTTTCGGTCCATCCAACACCACCAGGTTGCACCTCAGACTGTCCAAGAGCTCAGTGATGCCCTGGTCCAGATTTAGGAAGAGATCTCCCAGGACACCATCCATCATCTCATTAGGAGCATGTGTGTGTATGTGTGTGTATATATATATATGCATATTATATATATATATATAAATGGCTGTTGACTGCATCACATTTGTGTTTGTCTTTGTTTGTCTCTGCATTCACCAATGGTAAGCCTTTCCTGCTTGATATCTGAGAGATGTGAGCTGCAAAATGCCACCAGTGCAGAATTCCTGTAGATCAGTGTCATCAGTTGTAGCTTAATGAAACTGAATAGCAGTCTTAATATTTTTATTGAGTCTCATGCCTCCAAGCAGACCATCTAATGTGAAATTTTCCCAATTTCACAAAGGCAATGCCATTCTCACCACATAATTTCTTTAGTGATTCAATTGTTTTTGCACCACCTTTGTGTAAATAATACGTAGTATAGAACCATGTGATCAACTGACTTTGCATAGTTTGCAAGAGTGTGCTCAGAGTACAGAATGTGAACAAGGGAATCCCCAAACACAGCCATCTGGCGTAGTTTTGGCACAATTCCATTGTACACAACAACATTGGCAGCAGCCCCGTCTCTGCAAACCGAGACCAATTGTAACTTCCATTCGTTCAATCTCAAGTCACAGAAAGATTCACGAGCCCATCAAATATGTCCTCTGCAGTTTGTTTTGCTCCCAATTCAATGAATCCAAGGAAGTCAGAGTTAAACACTCCATTGATGGACACAGACACAATGTAAACAATCTTGTGCTCCATTTTGGTAATATCTTTGAATCCATCAAAAATCAAGCCCCAAATTTCAGTTGACTTTAACTTTTCCCTCAGTTCCAAACAGATTATCTGGGCATCATTCGTGTTCCACCTTCTCATGAAAGATATAAAGATATACACCTCTGACATTCACTCTGAGCTTCTTCAAGGGATCAATATCCCCTGTGAGGGAACACATGGGGTGTGTGTGTTTCGCTTTATGAAAGGCTAAAAGGAAGATATTACAGAGCACTTGGCTTGTTCTTCGTTTATTTTGCATTGCCACTATGCAAGTGGGCAACTCAATTTTTCATCTTGGCCAGCATGTTTGTTAGGTTTAGTATGAACAATGTTTGCATGCTCTTTCTTTACATGCTTGTCAAAGGCCGGGTAACTGAAATTCTTTGTTCCCCTATGAAAAAGCACTGGTTTTATTTACTAGATGCAAGTGTTCACAGCAAAACTTACACCACGTCTCAGAGTGCTCATCATTAGCTTCATACCACTGTCTCCTGGAATCAATGTTTTGGAGAAAACTCGTTTCTTACACTCAGCCTCTGTCTCGGTCTGGCATTTCTTTGCACTTAACAGAATACCAGAGTATTTACTTAAAATATTTTGTTTTTTTCACATTACGTCCAATGAATTTTGGTCCAAAGTTAAAGTAAAGATAAATAGTTTTGCTGTCTACCAACTAGTTGCATGTGTGGTGCAATTTTGCGAGTGCAATGAATGCATTACCTATTTTTTTTCAAGCTTTCACACCAGTCCACTAGTTATTTGCATCTATCTATCTATCTATCTATCTATCTATCTATCTATCTATCTATCTATCTATCTATCTATCTATCTATCTATCTACACACAGTCTATATATATATATATATATATATATATATATATATATATATATATATATATATAGTTTTTGCTTTTAAATTTATACTTTTTCTTTATTTTTCTGTCCAATATATATATGCATCATCTTAGCAATTTCTTTCCCATATAAAGTACTTAGCAATGGTATTTTATCCCGCTATATAATATAAAAATGAACTGATTCAAAATCAGACTTATACTGCAAGCTGATGCTGAATTCTAATAACATGAAACACATACATCTAAGAAGGTGCAGGAAGGGGCAAACCCAAAAAAGAATGTTAATAAACACATTGTATAATTGAGGGATAATTAATATTTATAGAAACACACAATCAACATTCATAAAAATTAGGAACAAAATTAGTCACGTTTAGAAATCAGAAATTCCCATGGTTTTAGATTAAGCATACGAGGTGACATAAACAAAAAATAACCTCTAATCTATAACATGTTGACTAAGAGTAGATGCCCTGACTAAAAATCACTGAATTAGAAACATCTGTATAAACAGTATAAAATGCCAATGACTGTGTGACACACGATTATTCACAGACTACTGGGTCGAGGACTCTGACCTTGGTCTTAATCGAAAGCTGATGATCTTATACATTTTGGAAATTCATAACATTTCAGATAGTGGTGACCTTGATAATGTCTTTCTCAAAGTAAAGTGATTGAGAAAGTGAAATGGCAGAAAGAAAAAGAAGAGCAGAGACATCTGCTGAGTGTCAAGCAAATCACAGAAGCCAATTAAGTGATGAATACTACTACAAGAAAGAAGTGATTCTGAATATAGCCTGATATGTTCTGGAAACTTAAAACATTTTAGGTCACAGCAACCTTGTAGCCGTTTTACTGATGGACGGAAAAGTTTATTGTAGTAAAAGCATGGTCCCCACAAGCCCATCTATTCTAATTTCTCAGGACATGGCACATTTGTTTACAATCAAAAACTGAGCGTTAAGTGTTGTATTTATTGATTACTGACAAAGAACTGTATAATTGGAAGAAGGAAAAAGAAGACCAGCAACATCTGCTGAGCATCAAGAATATCACAGAAGGTGGACAGAACAACTGAGCAGCAGGCAGACAAAAAGGTTCATAGGCATATAAGACAAAATAAAGGATACTAAATGCAAGCAGAAGAGTGAGAGAGAAATGTACAGTGAAAGTCAGGAAAGTTACTTCACCATTGTGAATGCTGTGAAGCTATACTTTTTTATTGAGAAAACAAAGTAACATGTCGCCTAAATGGAACAATTCAGCTTGCTCTATATGAACCAACTTTATTTGGGGACCAACAGTTAATGTGTTTTACTTGTAGAGAAATAAAAATGTATCTGTACATCTGTTGATCTGAAGAACATTTCAGCCACTTTATAAAATGGTTTGTCTAAGCACTGTATAAAAACTGGTTCATATGACATGCAACTCATTCTTGCTCAGGTTATCTGCTATTACTGAGGTGGCATCCTATTGACCTTTAGCTGTCATTTGTAACTTTATGCATCATGGCACAGCGGCTAACTAAACTGCCTCACAGCTCCACAGTCCTGTGTACAAGTCCTAGCCAGTGCCTTACCTATTTGTTTTTTGCAAAATACATTGAGATGCACCAATTGTCTCAAATATCCTAAACATATAAACATATGTATAGTTTTTCCTATTTATTTCATGGTACTGTTGAAGTTTGTAAGTGTTTTTGTTTTACAGACTTGTATTTGTATAGTTGTTTGTACTGTACAGTATCAGGTTAACGGTGGGTTGACACTGTGTTGTCTTGAGTTGGTATTGTCTTGTATTCCATGTTTTTGAACCTAACCAAGTCAATTCTGATATGTTTTGCATTCTAACTATAAAGTGATTCAGATTCTGATTTTCTAAGCATTTGAAAGTACAGTATAGCTATGTGCATGATTGTGTTCAGTGTCTGGCTAGCAACAGTTTCTGAGCTGGTTCCTGTCTTGTTCCCAGCACTGCATTAACAAAACCAATGAAACAATTTAAAAAAAAAATCATCAAAACAGTCAACAAGAAACAAAACGCAAAATAATGTCAAAATCATTTAGTGGTCCAAAAATAGCAACAATACCTGTGACCTGCAGGGGCACCCTTGAGCATAACACAAAACCCAAATGTAGCCAATAAGGCAAAGGTATATAAACAAAAAGGACTGAATATAAGAAATATAATAAAATAGAAGGCTGCAAGTTATCAGTAACATGGGTACATAAACAATAGGAAACATAATAGACCTCAAGGTCTTCTTAAGAACATTTATGGCCTCCTCTAAATTAGTCTACTTTTGTTTCAATGGATTATTGGTTGTATTTTTATTGTATATTTTTATCAGCATATTTGTGATATTAACATATTTTATGGGTTTGTTTCTTGTCAGGCAATGTTATCATTTCTGAATGTTTGTCATTTTTATACTTTTTGTAGTTTTTTGTTTCTCATTATGACTTTATTGGGCCACTAAATCTGATTTTATTATTTATTTTCTACTATGACTCTGTGTTAACTCTCTGTTAATTTAGTGGAAAATATTTTTCATCTTTTCCATCACAATCTTGTGATTCCCAGGGTGCCACCATTTTGAGATTGAAGTAAACATAACCTGACGTTGGTTGCTAAGGAGCACAAACCCAGAAGTGATACAAGTCAATGTTGCGAGCATATTGCTTTAAAAACCACCACTTTAGATTCAATATCATCAGAGATTGTGGATAAACAAAGGAAAAAAACATATATGCATCAGTAAGTGCGTTTCAGATTTCCTAGATTCCTGACTTTAGTTTAACAGTACAATTTTGGGTTTGCTGTTTAGAGTTTGATAACAGACCGTACTCGTTGGATATGGATTTTCTGACTAGTTTTGACATTTCTTCTTCTGGTCACCTGCCTTTCCTTATGGAAGGCATAACAGGCACTACCAACCGTCTTTGTTATTTGTTGGTTGGCACTATTTGTGGAAAGATTGATACATCACTTTTTAGATTTTGATTTTATTTTTTCTTTTAGACAAAGAGTTTTAGTTTTTTTTTGGTTTAGGTTATCAATTTATCAGTCTTATTTGTGCTTAGACCACTGCCTGATAAACAAATATTCTCTTCGCTTCTCACTCTGGAAAAAAGTAATTTCTGAGTTAATAAATTAAAGGATCTTCCATCCTTTTGGACATTCCTTTCTTTTGAAGAAATTACTGCATAACTGGTCCGATCAAACAGATATTGATCTCCATTTGTCTAGTAGGATGGCTGGACCATTGTTGTCTCTTACTACTTGATCCTTCCATCCTTCTCCATTCTCTGTTATGTCTTCCTCCATGTAGGTGAATCCCTGGTAATCCTAACATTCCCCCACCCCTAAACACCCCAACTCCAAGTTTACATGCATTTTGATCAAATTGGCCTTTTAAGATTCAGGTTGTTAGCTCTTGTGGGTTTATGTCTGGTCTCATGTAAATTACTTCCGGGCTGGGGCTAGTCTGTAATCAGACTAGGAATACCAGGGAAAAGCCGTTGGAGTCCCTACTACCTCTGACTCAGTATTAGCTTGAAAGGATCATCACACGATAGCAGCGCTTTAACTGATGAACAAGCCCTTGTACAGTTTTTACATACTTTATGGAGATACTTTGTTAAAACATATACTGGACTAATTGTAGTTTAAGTAAAACTGAATAAAAATGCAGCACTAATGTTTCCAAATTGCGCATTACACCGCAAAATCAGGCTTGACGAAAAGCTGCACAGATGTTCTTTCTAAGACTCTTGACCTGATGGTTCCAGCTATGATTCAGATCACAAAGCTGCTTTGGCATCTGCTATCTAACAGCTTAGGCATCGGCTAATATTTAATGGCCATTCCACCAAAAAGGAAAGAAAAATGATGGCCTCTATTGGACTAATTGCTTCTGAAAGATCTACCTTCTTAGGTCAAGAAAAAAAAAAAGATTTATGAGCTGTCATAGAAATATGTAGTCCACAATCTGTTGGGCATACTACCCTAAAGTTACCATCTGTCAATAGAAGAAGGAGGAGAAAATCCCTATTTTGCACGTTTTTGAGACATTACTAATTATAAGTACTATACTAATGCCACACCTATTGTGATGGATGGCTGGCGTTTCAGTCTGGCTGGGACGTCCCTCAACTGAAAGAAAGAGGAAGAATAGCCTTTTCAGGGCACTACATCCCTCGGAACGCTAGATGGCATCTCCCCTGGACGGAAATGGTTCCCCAGATTCCCGCAGGGCAGCATGGGACATGGAGTCCATTTCTTCAGCCCTGTTGGGTGCTATTGGTGCTGCCAGGGGGAGCATACCAAGAACCTGGGGACTATTACTGTTACGCCAACCTAGAAGTACTTCAGAGTCACGAGGACGGAAGCCTGCAGTACTTCTGGGATACTTGAGGAAGGACGATGTGGTGTTTGACCCGGAGAAGGAATACTTCCGCGTCATGGACTATAAAAGGACTATGGGAAGCCCAGCAGGTTGAGTCGGAGTTGGGTGGTAGAGGAACGTAGCTGCTAGGAGTGGAGGGTTTGGTTATTGTTATTTGTTAATTATTATTGAAGTGTGAATTGTGAATTGTGGAGTGTGTGGTGCTTTGTGCACTATATTTGAAGAAATTATTAAAGAATTCTTCTTGGTGCTTTTTATAAGTGTGTCTTGGACGTCTGTCTGGTGGGTTTAATGGGGCAACAGTGCCTCTTGCATCCACACTATAAAGGTTTCTTTTACCAAGATGTTTTTAATGGATCATCTATCTAACTGTCTCTTTACCTACCCACCTAATGATTGCTGGGATAGGCTGCACCATGACCCCCATTTTAGAACATCCCCACTTAGACGTTTTAGAACATCCTCATTTTCCCACTTTTATTGCAGTGTAAGCAGTTTAAATCCAGTGAATAACCTGAAATTGTGCCAAAGTAAGCAGTAAAGTGTTAGGGGTTGAAAAAAATATTTACACTACCAAATATGAAAAAATAATGAAATGTTCAGTTATACCAAAGGCACTTTTCAGGAAACAACTAATGGGTTGACGACTTTCAGCTTTTCTAAAGCAATATAAGTCAATTCCAACAGGTGTGATGTCCCATGCCTGCAGCCTATGGATACCAACCCCTATTAGGACATCTAGCAGATTGTAAATGAGAATGAACTAGTGCAGATGAGGAGACAACCACAAGTGCAAAAATGTGCAAAAAGTTCAAGCTGATTAAAAGCAGTAGTGTCCATATGCAGAAATTAATAAATATTATCAATGAAACATAATCCAAAAAGGGAATATAATTAATAATTAAAACATAATAAGTAGCTCTTCATTGCTCTTCCAATACCAGTCATTCAATGCAGTCCTCCATTACTCACTCCATAGGCAGTAACCCCATTGCTACCTGCCTACTCCATCATTGCACTGCACTTTCATTGGAGCCACAGACCACAGTTTATCTCTTCAATGCATTCATCTTCTCTGCTTTCTCCTGATGCCACTTGCATCAGAATTTAGCCTCACTACCAGCCCCAGCCCTTACACCTCCAGTTAGTACCTGTAGGATGCTCTCAGCTTTAAAGCAGACAGATCTCCCACTGAAGGAACTTTACTTTAACACTAGATAGGCTGCAAAGAAATTACAATTATATTGTGTGCCAAAAGCACTCTTTGTTTTATTTGTGTGCTAATTGAACAGAGTTGCCAAGGCGGTGTCCCAACATTCCTTCTGGCATCGTCTGGTCTGTTCACCCAGTCACAATATTTATATGTGTGTATAGTGAAAATAAACTGCATTAAGAAATAATCCTGATTTAGAAATCTGGGCTCTAAGTTAGCTCTTATGATGTTGACTTTAAGGCTATACAAAACTCTATGAATTGACCTTAGGGAATTTAAAGCCAAATCTCTAAAACTCTCAATCTGTTTTTATTCAAAATAATGCCAAGAATGTTAATTTATTCATTTTTGTCTTTATATGGCACACAAGCAGTCTCAACTGCATTACAAAAAGGAAAACTTCATTTTGTTTCAAGTACTACTGTACAGTAGCTTCGAATGCCAGTCCAGTCACTTTCTGCTTGCATTTTGTTTGTCTTCTTGTGTCTTCCCCAAGTCATCCACTTTCCCACTGTGTCTTGGCTTGATTAATGACTACTTTGATTCATTGTGATTGAATGTGGTTGTACATAAGTGATTGCTGTACCAGGCAGACATCCTCTTCAGGACTGGTTCTAATTTTGTGCCCAATGCTGTTGAGTTTCTGACTCCTCACAACTTACAATGAATAAAAAAGACTGAGAAAATGAATAGATTGACAAATTAATGTGCAATACGTAGTCTAGATTTCTTTTTATGGTGTACCATTATTAATATGTTTAAAGAAACTGAATGCCCTCATGAGTTATTTATATAATACCAACTGATTTTTACATGTGCTTAAGTAATTAAGATGGCATGCCAGTAAAGAGAAGCTTGTGACAAAGTATGTTTCGATATACACCCCCACTACAGTTTTTCAGTCTGAATGGAAAAATGAAGCACTCAGTTAAATTAAAAATGCTGTTGAGAAAATCCCTTTGCTTTTTCCAAATGGATGAGATTTTCAGCAGTGCTTTGTAAACTTTTTTTTAAAATCAATTTAATTGAATCATCTATTGAAAGCATAAAATATTGCAGCCCAGAAAAGGACTGGAACCCAAACAGAATTGATTCCTACCTTGCACTTGAGGATGATGGTATAGATTCTGGCCCCCTGTAACCTTGAAGTGGAAACAATGGATTTGAGATGTTCTGTATGGGAAGCACAGTGGTTTGCTTCAGAAGGGTGGGTTTGGATCCCAGATTGCTCTGTTTGGTGTAGGCACAGGTTTTCTTCAAATGTGTTAATTAGACTAGTGTGAGGGGCTGTGTGTTAGGAGCCTGCATTCTCCCATCATTGTTCGCAATTTGAGGGCTTTGCCAAGGAACATGATGCGGGATGAAAATAATGTCTTTAAAAATGTCTTTGTTTTGGTTAATTTGTTGCATAAATGTACAGTAATAGAGGTGATTTGAATGATTTAATCAGCAGTTGACTTTTTTAGTCAGAGAAAGCTAATACAGCACCCAAAAAGGTGGTAGACACATTGAAAACTGTATGTAGGTTAGTGTGAAACAGCATGAAGGCTGAGTCAGGTGAAACACTCATCACCAGCAGTAAAAAATGCTCCTAAAATGACAATTTTTCAAGCTATTAAAATGTCAAAAGGAAATTCAGACATATGCCTTTCTGTGTCAAGAGTGAATGAAAGCAGAAAGATAACTGTAGTATATGGAAGGAGGTGGTACATCAGTTTTTTAGTGTGGAATAAGAGGGAGGTTGGTTTAGTAGGTAGAATATTGAAACCTTTAGAAAAAGGGCAGGAGGCTTTTATATATTAACACTAGAATCCCTGAAGCCTACGAAAAAACCTGTAATCTTGGGCTACCTTAAATTCTCTTGCACCTCCTCATCATCTTTCGTTTTGCAAATGTGTCAATCAGCACCAGAAGCAGGCAGCCTGCTGTCCCATCCATACCGAGGCAGCTTCAGTCGTGCACAAAGTTCTCCCAGCTCAAGTCTGTTTTTTCTGGGTGTGAGGTGCCTTGAGCTGTATAGCATAAATAACATATCGTTATTTGGGATACATATATTTCATGTGTGTTCCATGTCCACAACGATCTGGGTAAGTGTAGGATGACAGGAAATGTGAGGCAAGAAATGTTGAACACATAAGTACAGCAGAAACATTTTTCATGTTCTACTAATAACTGGCTAAATGCTGATGTGAAGTGTATAATGTGTAAAGACTGAAGTCCAAATACCAAATAAACGCTTTCACAAAAGATACATTTATAACAAAACAAGTGCATTTTTTTCTAGAATTTAATCAAAGTAAAAGAAATTAGGATAGGGTACTACACACACACACACACATATAAAATATGTCTGCTTGGTTGGTGCTGAGGTAAGAACTGCAGTCTCCAAATCGAGAGGTTGTGGGTTCAGTCCCAGTTCATTCATGCATTAACTGTTTGGAGTAGTGAGTGTTTATTATTACTATTATAGAAAAAAAAAAACATACATTTGATTCATTTGAGTCTGTGACAGCCGGTGTAAATTTATAGTAATCGTAAAAGTTAGCATTTTGTTCTATGACTCACTTTTATTCTCTCAGTCACATTCATGCTCACTATTAGTTTTCAAATAACGACGTGCTATAACAGAGGTGAACTCAAAAGGATGAGGGTTCTGCATTGGAGAAAAGGCAGATTGAATGTTATTTACCTTGATTCACTTACTTATCTTCCTACAGCGTAAGGTTGCAAGTAGACTGCAGGATTTCCTGTGTTTGATTGACACGGGCATGCTGACAAAGTACATGTGCAATGCTACTTCAGTATGTGAGTGACTTTAGCTACAGGTGAAAGTCCCATTTTACTTATGGTGCCAAGCAGAGTTGTGTGGCGGTGCTGCAGTCTATTAGCCAGTGAAAGAGCTGTGAAGAAGCTATTTGTTGTTACAGTTCTGCCTTTGTCCAGAAACGGCTCCTGTTGTTTTTCACACGTTCTGCACAGGTGTCTTTGTTGTCAAAGCATAAATGCCGCACGATAGTCTAATAGTGGACATCATATCTTTGATTGCCGGTACAACAAATAGTTCTAAGCAGGCCTCAACCACAACACAAACTGTGGTCATCACTTATCTTGTGAAAAGAATGGAGAGAAACGCCATCAACTTAGAGAGGGAGAGGCAAGTTGGTTGTACCACGTGAATGTCACTGACAGAATAAAACTGACTATTAAAAAAAAGCACTAACTTTTACAAGTAGTCAAAATTTACACCGGGTGTTACAGACTCTAATTAAATGTATGTTTTTATTATATTATATTAATGACAATAGCAGCTCACTACTCGAAACGCAGAGTACCTGGACTCAAACCTGCAACCTTTTGGTGATAAGACAGCAGTTCTTACCTCTGCACCATCCAAGAAAACATTTCTGTCAACTGACATTTGAGCTTGAGTTTTTAACTCATTGACAGCAACATGTAAATTGAATGATTTTTTTTCTTTGGTTATAGTCTTGAATATAAGTGCACGTGTTTCTTTGATATTTGGTATAAAGTCTTCATAAATTATACACTTCACATCATTATTAGTATAACATGGAAAAGGTTTCTGCTTTAGCTATGTGTCCAGCATCTCTTGCCTCGCATTTCCTATCACCCTACATTTACATAGATTGTTGTAAAATATATACAGTATGTTCCAAATATCAATATATTATTTATCCTATACAACTCCAGGCACCTCACACACAGATAAGGAGCCTTGAGGTGGGAGCCCCGTCAGGGGAAGGGGGTGGGATAGCTGCTTGTGCTGATCGTCACATTTATAAAACTAAAGATGCTGATGGAGAGGTGTGTAGGAATTTAAGGCAGCCCAAGATTACGAGTTTTTTTGTAGGCTTCAGGGATTCTAGTATTAAATACAAAACCTGCTAAAAACCACAGTGGTCTAATGACATGGCCTTGAATGAGTATGCAACAGGATAGCAAAAAATAAAGCTCTGTCATTGCCACTCATGTTTCACATCGATTGCCATACTTGCTGTTTTAGGGGCAGATAGATCCATATCAGTCCTTCTTGGTGTCTGACTGTGTCTACTGTTTTTGTATTTCAATATATTATATGTCTGAATGTGGTGAGCTGGTGCCCTGACCGGGGTTTGTTTCCTACCTTGCGCCCTTTGTTGGCTGGGATTGGCTCCAACAGACCCTGTAGTTCGGATATAGCAGGTTGGATAGTGGATGGATGGATATATGTCTGGATGAAAGGTAAGAGATGTGGTATGCACAATTTTTAATATATGACAACAATCTCATTTTCTTAAACATTGACTCTCACTTACCCAGTATTTTTTTATGAAGTGGCTCATTGGCTTTGTTACTTACTGACTGGTTGAAATTTTTGCTGCTTCGTAGTCTTGTGAATACTCTTGGATTATCAATAACTTTGAGCCTATTACATGTTTTAAATTAGTCTTGAATAGAAATTCAATTCCACTATGCATGTTTGTAGTAGTGCGATCTAACAAACTATCATGGCCGTAAGACTATGTGTTTCCGTGAAAAACAGGACTTTGAAGAAAGTCATTCACCTCATTTCCTTTCAAAACTGTGAAATAAAAAAGCAGCCACTGTGCATTACTTAAATGATATAATAGGCATTTTTAGTTATTGGTCTCATGCATACTGTATGGGCCGCTACTCACCTATTCAGTCTGCTAAAGGGGCAGTCCTTTATCAGAGATTTAATGAATGATAATAATATGCATGCACATTATGACCAGCAGAGCTTTCACAGAATTACAAGTGACAGCACTGCCAGTTTTATTATTGGTCACACTTATGATAGGAAATTTTACAACTAAGTGTTAGTGATACACATTTACCCAGAGCACACATTTAAACAGCTCTTTGATATGTCACTTAGATTATCTTTAGACAGCAAATAGATATACAATTCCAGATAAACTGAAAAAAGTAATAATAATAATAGCTATCATTTTCCAAAAAAACTTAACTTCTACTTGTGCCATGTAATGATTAGGCTTGCAGTTTGTGCAAATTATGGAAATCAAAGCGCTTGCTCTAACAGCACGTGACTGTAGTTTTCAATGGATTTTCGTCCAAGGTACTCCTCCCACATCCCCAATGCCACTGCAGTCGGGATAACTGGCATCTCCAAACTAGCCCCAGTGTGAGTGAGTGATGTTGCATGTGCTTGTGAACCCTGTTATTTGTGATGAGCATAATCATTTTTGCAAAATGATGCTTTGCCTTGTTTTACATAAAAATTTGTAAAACCAATGATACTGTGCTTCATGCATAATCTGTGCCATTGAAAGAATTTTTCACATTTGTCTGCAAAGAGACAGTGGAGTCTGACAGAGAAAGAGATCTGCTATCATCACCAGGAGGTGCACCATTCACAGGATTCAGAGATGGGCCCTCCACAGTTGACTAAAAGAGGTCTTCACTTAGCTCACACTGAAAGGCGGTCACCTCCGAGCTGGAGACAACGGGTTCATGACTCACTTCTGAAAGTTCATCACAGAGTGTCACCATTATGGCCAGTCATTTGGTTTTTAAATAAGAATCTCTAGTTTAAAAAAATAAATAAATAAAATCACTGGACCCATTTGTTGTCTCATGTAGACACTTTGTTGAGTTTTCAGACGAGGTAACAGCTTGGGCTGGTTGGCTTGGTGGAATCATTTCGTGTAGCGACTTCCCTTGTAGCGAAAACACAGTAATGTTTATTATTGTGCGTCTTTGTGTGGAAAATGTGCAGTATGTCATAAAAACGTACTGCTTCACTGTGATGATTTGCAGCAGTGACATAAACAGAACTGATTTTACAGGTCTGCATGCTATAACCTGCATTATACAGCAGGAAAAAAAACTACAGGTAAACACAGAAGTATGAATGAGTCTTTAAGAAGCAATATTCCTTGTTATCTACCCCAAAAAACCCTTTTAAACCCCCAAAACTGTTTTTAGTGAGTTTTCCATTTCCCAATTGCAAAACTGCCACCAAAACAAATTTCAAGCGTTAGTTTTACAAAACAATATGCAAATCAAAACAATGCTCTTTTGCTTATCTTTTATTGCCATCTCCAGTTTTTGTTAAACCTTCTGTTCAGTGCTTGCTATCGACAGCCCATGGATTACGCTGGTGTGGCAATATATGGATGTTTTGTTATTGATTATCTCAATGGTGCTGAGTCAGCTATAAGACTGAAAAAGCTCCTACTTTTCCAATGTGATGGGAATGATATGAAGAAATAATGCTGATTCAGTATGCACAGAATAGGAGTTAAGGTGTCAGTAATTATGACTTCTCCTTTGTGCCCATATGGTAAGCGTTAACTTTTTCAAAACACTGTCTGGATTCTCTTCCCACAGCATTTTCTCAAGCAAATGTGCAAGGGTGCTTTTCTTTTTGTTACATACACACACTCATACACACTTATTCTGCCCCTTAAGTATGCCTCAATTTCTTCTGTCCACAAACTTGCAAAACCTTCCACAGTTTAAAAATACCCACTAAGGAATCTTCTGTGCCTAATTTTCAACTAATCTTTTTTTTTATTTTTTTATTAACACTTTAGCATACTGCTTCCTTTTTTACCTAATCCAGTGCTTGGGAAAACAACATCTGTTTGAGACTTTCCAATGTGCAATCACCCCCTCACATTACTAGCAATGTGCTTCTAACTTTCATTTCCTGAAACTCCTGTTTGATTGTTTCATTTAAATCCTGCTTTAAACACCCATGTTCACAGCCTAGAAACTCACAATGATGTACAACCTGCTGGATGTGCTTCATGACACAGAAATTACATAACTCCGTTATCTCTCTATGTGATTAAACCAAACTTCATTTAGCATTTACCTTCTCTTGTTAAATTTCTGATTCTCCACGAGTACATGGATTATGCACATTGTAAAAGTAGATCACTTACAGCAACTGTCATGTTCTCTGACTGCCTTAATAAAGCCAATGTCTACGTGTGGGCACCTATGGATTACTGTGCTCCAGGAAACTGGAGGCACTTGTCATGGAGTTCTATGCAGAGACCTGCATATTGCTGAATCTCAAGACCTGCCTGCATATTTCTACAAAGCTCTCAAATATCAAACTTTAAATTACCTGTCTATCTGGCCAAATTGGCCAAAACCAAAGGGGCAATGGAGACTTTCAATAGTAAATATTTCTATATTCCCAAAAAATCTGCTTCATTTCTAGCAAACCTCATTCAGATTAACGGGGTCCAATCTGGAATTTACCCCTTTTGCCCCAATATGGTATCAAAACAAATCCTTTCAGTTATGTTCTTCGTCTATTTTTAGACTTTATACAATGTTGCCTTCTATAGAACTAGTTTAATGTTTGAAAAATAACAGACTACTAAAATGTGTCAACGAACAGGATAAAATCTTAAGATTTCTGTCATATCTGTAGAAAAATGCAATATTAATTCTCTGTGGTGTAATGAATTATTTTGTGTGTCTTATAAAGTATGTACTTCTGATTAAAAATAACTGAAAGGCTTGACAGTAATGTCAAGAGAGAAGCATTAGAAGCGTTGCATTCAGGTATATTTTTCATTTTTAGAATTCTTCATAGTTTTTACTTTCTGTCCATCTATTCTATAGAGTCAGTTCACACTTATTTTTCAGATTTGCTACCACAGAAGACTGTTTTTCAATCATATACTTACTTATATTAAAATAGGCTTCTTATCTTATCATGTATACAGCATTATTTCTCTATTTTTCTACTGTTATTTAATGCTTTCTATAAACTGCATTAATCAGAGAATATATTTGGTTTTAAGCACTCTTCACAAGTGTTTCACATGTTTTTTTTCCTAATAGACAGTGAAACAATCTGGTAATCCTCTCATGTTTATTCCAGAACTGTGTACAGTTCCTTCTCTTGAAAAAAGTTTTCAGTCTTTGCATTTTTTTCAAGCAAGTGCCAATCTAAGAGTCAGAATTTAGTGGATTGTGATCTGTAAAAAATATAACAGGACTGTGCAAGTAGATAAATACAAAACAAATCATTTACATATACATCGATTCAACCAGTTCTGAGTTGTCCCGATCCAACCTGGGGTTATGGAAGGTCAGCACTGGATTCAACACAGGGGCCATCCCAGGGAATGCTAAGAAAAAGCCCTACACTCAACCTCACCAGGCCAGTTTAAGTTACAGATCAGCTTGTGGCAATGCCACATTAGTTTCAGCCTCCAATACTCTTGGACCACAAGTGGCACCTGACTGTTGCAGATGCCATGTTTACGCCAAGGATGTTTCCATTCTATTGTAATTTATTTTATTTTCATTTTTAATGCTTTTGTTACTTTTATGTAAATAGTATTTATTTTTACTACTTATGTTATGTGTTATGCATCAATATCATTTCATTTTGTGATTCTCACTTTGCCACACACATGCACATGGCAGACGGTTTACAGGCTCAAATATAAGTATTTCTCCACCAAACCAGAGGCTGGCATTGTCCTCTGATGCTTCTCTCTTTCCTCAGTCTGTAGACCAGCAGAACAGTCAGCCTCCTAATGACACAATTTCCACATCACAAGAAGTCGCATCCTGATAAAGTCATTTACGGTCCTCTTCCTGTTTCTCAACTATATATCTCCCAAGGTTTCTAACCTATGCAGTTTTGTTTTTTCCAGTTTCACACAAGTCTTCAAGTATACGGGGACAGTTTCCCCAAACCTTTAGGACTGTTTCTGTTTCTAATTTACACTATGTATATATTTTTGTTCTGCCATGTTCTCTGTATTTTATAGGTGGACCTCCATGAGGCGGAGCTGCTCTGACCTCATCATTAGGGCCTAACTCCAGCCTCTTTATTCAGGCTGGAACAACAAGTTCTAAGAAGAGCAACGGTTCCTTCAAATGTTCTGTGGTATTTGCTGGTGTTGTATTATGCTCCTTTGTCATGGGAAGTCTGCACATTTATGGTTTTAAGCTTCCTTTTAGGCAAACCCACTTGCTTCCTTTTTGATATTTGTTTGAGCATTTTGGTATTTTGCTAATAAACATCTTTTATAGAAGTTACTTGTGGACATGTCTCTTCTCTAGCTGGAGATTTGATGGTTCAACTCTGGTAAAACATACATGAGTTTTTTTGTGACATTTTGCTATTACTTTTAATTTAAAAGCCTGATCTCCCTTCTGAGGCCTAGCCAGGTCTAAAGTTTCCCATTTGTCTGGGGTCAGGCATGTCTGGGTGCGAGATTTGTGCTAATGGGCTATTTTGGAGGATTCAACCCTTAGTTATTTTGTGCTGCCAGAGCAATCATAACAGCGACCTGGCACCAAGATGGAGAACAGGCCCCTGAGAAGAAGGTGTTGAGATATGGTGCCTGAAAATGGAACATCAGTGGGAGAATCACTTTTGAGAGCTGTAGTCTCACTGCATCTTTTTCCATTTACAATACTATGTGGTTAGAGCCTTTGTATTACAGTTTGTTTTGGAGCTTTTGTTCATCACAGGTGAGGAAAGATGTGTGCTTACAGGGTGGGCAGGTTTTCACACCAGACATACCCTGTTATCATGGTAGAATAAATCAGTTATTATTCTAGAGAAAGTAGCAATAGTTAATGGCTACTGTCATTCATATTATTGTAAATACTGTAATAGTGTTTTCATTTAATCAATAAATATATTTTAGATATTCAGACAGACTCTTGTCTCTGTGGTGTGGGAGTGTAACCAGGCTGGATGTTATATGTTGTAGTGTTATAACTAAATGAGAGAGCAACCACTTTGAGAATCTGAGTGAATGAATAACCCACAGTGCTACAAACTGAACCTACAACTCCTGGAGAAAAGTGAATCTGAGTATTGGAAACTCAAACTTCACAGAGAATGTCACTGGGGCCTTGCTTCAAACTCTAGAAATAAAAGGCAGCACGCCTCTTTTTTAATTCCTTAAAATTGAAAGGTCCCATAACTCTTTAAAGAAAATATAGTTTATCATTGTATTTCAGAGATCAGGAAGGGAAAATGGAATGAAGAAGTTCGTCATAAATAATGACACATTGCTAACTAATGTAATCAACTTCAACTCCCTTTGGAACTATGCAAATATAAATTGGGTTATCTCAACATCATTTTACAAACCCATGTATCGTCCAGCTTCACAAATTTCAAGTTGATTTGACATGAACTTATAAGAAATCTTTTGAGTTAAGTAAATAACCTAATAATGTGGATGTCTCATAAACAGATTTGTTTTCTGTCAAAATTATATTATTTCCTTTATAATGCACCAGATTCAGTAATCTCAAGTCTCAATTTCCTACTGAAGTTAAATGAAATCTTCAGACCCTGTTTATTTCTATGCAGTCATACTGAAACAGAAAGATTGCTAGCTACACATGACTAATTCAATCCCTCTTATGGCCAAGTGAAAAATGGAAACTGAAAAAAACCTTGCAGTCAAAACTTCTTTGCCATCTGAGCAAACCAATAATTTCTAGATTATCCAGATCATGATGTCAAACCTTGTGTTTTTAAAACTCATTCTCTGCATATCAAAAAGTCACATACAATGTTTAGCAGTGAGTAAACATAATGATCTCACTTGTCCAGGCTTGAGAATCAATGTTTGAACTGTGTCATATCAGATATCCCAATGTATTGATCCCTATATGTCTCAAAAATAGTATATTGTGCATTACTCTTGGTCTGTATGGGTTAAGTCTATAAACATCACGCTGCAGTGTTCAAAGAATGAAGTGGCATTAGTAACACTTGGTGTTCAATGACCTGTCAACCGCATTATATTCAAACATTCAGTGATCGATGCCAAAATGGCAGTTGGCAATCGGTGCATCAAAACTATGAATTTGCTCAATAATCTGAGAAAGACATAAAACATAATTAAAAAATGCTCCTTATATAAGATGTCTGGTCATGCTCAATTACATAATCTTCTTCATGATGATATTAAATAATAAACTGAACACAATGCTCTCCAAAACAAAGAGGGACAGACAGGGCCAGTTCAGTTTGTGCTAAGTCAATGGGAGAATCAAGAATAGGTTTAAAACTGGAATGCAAATTACAAACTTCTCAAAGTTGAGAAATACACGCTCACATAAACACATAACTGGAGCAAATAAACTTTCTAAAATCCTGTCATCACACCAGAACCTAAGGTAGCATTGTGAAACTTTATGCAATTGTGAATATAATTTAGGCTTTAAAAAAATGCACTTCAAGTCCACTTTAGTTTATGTGAGAAGATCTCTGCACTAAACATTACCTAGAGGCAGTGAAGATACTCATCACGCCCAAAAGACTTTCACACAATTTCACATTTTCACTGTTTAACAGTAAAAGCAGCAGTCTTGAGAACTTCTCCTTATCCTAGATGTGTAGGTAATGCTAAATTATTACCTTCAGCATAGAATAGCGGGAGGGAATCAGAACCTGTAGAGGAACCTCCACAAGCACAGGGAGGACTCCATACACTGTTGCTAGGAACTTGTGTCTGAAAGCAGAAAGGATGGGGGCTGTGCTGCACAACCAAGCTTACTTGTGTTTATTTCATGAATCACGACTCTTTTATACTAAGAGTCCAAATCTTCTGATGAGAACAATGCACTTCCTGCTTGACAATGGCATATATATGAAAACGTGCAGGGCTGATAACAGAGTGTGCTCTTTATTTGTATTCCAGATGCTCTGCCATACAAAGACAATATAGTGTAAAAATAAAAAATATTGTGTACTGAATTACACAGGAAATTATAAAAATAGAAGGACACCATATTCAATTTGTTTATTTACGAAATCATCACCAGAGTTATAGTGAACAGATTTAAAGACACTGTAGATTTTTTGGTTTTTTGAATAGTTTCTGAATAGAAACACTCCAGAGTCAAGATACGTCACATATTATAACAGTGTTTAAGTGTGAACCTGTTACAAAGGTGATGCAGTGATGTCACCAGCTCACATCAAAGGTGTCAGTACCTTCCCAGCCCACTGGAATGTTCCTTTGGGTAACCTCAGAAAGGATTTCAGCCTTACAATTGATTGCAATATTTTCCTTGTCTATGCAAAAAACTGAATTGATTAAAAATGCAACAATAATGTGAGGTTATTCTGTAAAAAATGTTGAATACAAATCAAGGGAAATTACTGCCCTGCGAGGATTAAATTGTTATTTTGTATTATACATAAAAACAACAAACTGAAATCTACCTCTATTATAAGTTTTTAATTTCGGTGAGATACAATATAATTAAGTGACTCTTGAAAGCAAATTAAGACTGGTGATTTACTAAATGTCCTAATTACATCTGTAAATCCTTTCTTTACCATCATTTTATGACCTACATTTGTGAATCCTTTGAATCTGGAGAAAATGCTAAAGTGAGTAAAAGTAGGCAGGTTTTATTGTGGAGGGTGGCTCGACTGGAGGACGTATGGCTAACTAGGATTGCTCAGTGAATCAGGAGAGTCTCCCTACACCATGATGCCTCGTTGATCCATGAGGTGTGACAGGAAACCAAAGGAGTGGCATAAATTTGGTTTCCCTGTCTCTCCATGACTGTCCTATCACTGCATTATCTAATAGCTAACCAGGTCAACACCACGTCAATCAGCTTTTGACATTGCTATTAATCTTTGGTGAGCTTTATAAGAATATGTGTATCAAGACTTTGCTATCTATTTATATTTTCTTTTACTAGTATTATTTTATTTTAAGAAATACCATATTGATTTTAAATTTCTATAATTGATGTTTCTATCTAGAGTGATGACCATATTAAAGTAAATACAATAGACAATAGTAGCATTTAGCTCTGAGTTATATTCAGGGACACATGTATGTTGTTCAGGTTGAAGACAGTGAGTCCCTATGAGAAGAACTGAGGAGTGACAGGAATTGTAGGCAACACTCATACACAGTGCTTAAGTGGAAATGGCTTGTGTGTGTGTGTGTTTTTCTATGCATAATAAGCTTATGTTGCGAGAGCAGACTAATCCAATTACAAAATCAGTAACTTCTACTTACCCCACTCAGAGAATTTATTCACAGTACTGTGTGTAGTGCTCATCATCACATTAAAAAGGCACAGAAGAATAAATCTTTACAAATTAGAATAGCCAAAGGCATGTCCTTCTCTGACACATTAAAGGAAAGAAAGGTCTTTGAGCAAAGAAGCAAATACCCTAACCCAAAGTTCTCATCAAGATATCAACAAGAAAATTACTTCAATGTAATACAAACATTGATGGTAATAAAGTGCAAGGATGCACTTCTTTACCCAAAACGTCATGGGAATCTGAAACAACTGAAGTGTAAAACCTGAGAACATGTAAGAGATATCTGAATGAGATTTCAGGACAGCTTAACTATTAGATAACCAAACCAGCTTGATGGACTGAATGTTGCACTCTCATATATGAACTTGTAATGTTATAAACAGGCTAAATCTCACAATCTAAGAAGTTCAAGGTTGTAGGCTTCAGTCCACACTGGAACCAGCTAGCTGCCACACAATACTAATCTGATGAAATATTTTCATGTTCATAATAGTTGAATTGGAAACCCTGACAACATTTAAGAAGTACCTGGATGAGATATTGGGACAGCTTAGCTATTAGCTAAACAAATACAGTATGTAGCGGGGCTACATGAATGGGGACGTCTTAAATATGTTCTGAGCTGAGTTGCGTCTTTTATAGTGTTGTCCTGTTTATATAGTCTATTGTGTGTCTGTTTAAATGTTTTCCCCCAGAAATAAAGGGGGAAGGAGAATGCTGTAGAGCTGTGACCCCTCGAGGTAATTGTCCCTGCCAATCACATCAATTTCATCTGGGCCATTGTTATATAAACAAAAGGACAAAAAGAAAAGGATGATCAGTTACCACTTCACTGGAAACCAAAGAAAGACACCAATACGGAAATTACACCCTTTACACGCTTGCTGCTTTCGATGCCAAACATTCAACTGCTTCACCATCACTACGCAAACCCCAGGGTTCAGAATCATACTGATACGCAGAGGATAGAACGATGAGACTAATTTTTGTTGTTTGAGGAAGGAGCGAACAACCATTTTCTTCCATAAGTTATTTACTGGGGACACTTATCAGCTGGAAAAAGTTCACTCTTATTGCTCATCTTCTGTTTACTTTTTTGGACTTTTATGTGTGTTTCATGTTCTCCATGTGTCGTATTTGTTTCATGTTCAGTGCAGG